>NC_090927.1:159833497-160000997 GCF_040938575.1 Ambystoma mexicanum
CACCAGCTCCCTCCTTTCCTCTCTCTCTCTGGCCGTCCACTCTGGGTCCTCTTCCTGCTCCTACCTGTAAGGCTAAAACCTTGGGGTCATCTTTGACTCCACCCTCTCCTTCTCTCCTCACATCTCCAACGTCTCTAAGAAGTCAAACTATCAGCTACACCTCCTCAGAGGTATTCGTCCTTTCCTCACTTTCCCCCAGAAACTCACTGTCTCCAGAGCTTTGGTCCTCTCAAGGCGAGACTACTACAACAGCCTCTTCTACAATCTTCCTGCCTCAACTCTCCATCCTCCACAACTTATTCAGAACAAGACTGCAAGACTAGACCTTGGCCTCAAGCCCAGGGGTCATATCTCTCCAGCTCTGAAATCTCTTCATTGGCTCCCAGTGGCAGCAAGGATCAAGTTCTAGACCCTCTGCATTGTCCACTGGGGTTTCTGGGACCTGGGGCCGCACTACTTCCAACTCTAACTTCCTAAGTATCTCCCATCTTGAGCTCTATGCTCATCCACCTCCAACTCTCTGAGGGTCAGTCCCTCTTCCAAGCAGAGAGTTGGGGCAGATCTCTTTCTTCGGCTATTGCCTCCCTCTGGCACAGCCTTCCTGCCTCACACAAACTTGAGCAGAACCATCTCCAGTTCCAGAAGCAACTCAAGACCTTCCTCTTCGCTTCCGCTTTTTCTCTTCCTCTCCCCTGCTGATGACCCGTCTGTTGAACGCACTGGTCCCCTGGCCACCCTCTGAACATGAGTCCAGGTGCCTGCCTGTCCAGTTGCACCTTCACTGCCTCTTGGCTCCCCTAGCACTTGTGATCTGTATCTGTAACCCTACAGTCTCCTCTCCCTACACTCATGAGCCACGCTTTGGCTGCACTTTCTGATTACCTGCACTGAGCCACCCGCCGGCTGCACTTTTTGTTACCTGCACTTCTCCTCAGCACTGCTCCCCTCCCCTCTTCCCTGCGCTTGAGCGATCTGAATGACAGGGCCTAGTAAGACTGTTGTTTTGTCCCCCCTCTCTTTCCCCCCTCCTTGTCTTGTTGCACCTAGAAACACTTGTGTACAGGCGCGTTATAAATGCCATATCATATCATGTCATATCATATATCACATTCATTTACAGCCTTCCGAAGAAGACATCTCTGAGGCTTCCAAGGATTATGCAGTGTAATGATAGCGCTGTACGTTTTACGCTCAGCCCATATCTATTGTCAGCGTACACAATGGAGTTTCAAATGATGGCCTGGCGGGTTCAGCCATTCATCCTGACGATGTGTTGAGTACCATTAAATTGCCTAATAGTTACAGCTTTTCGAAACCTGAGGAAACAGGCACAAGGCACTATGAAAAACACGAGACATATTGGTTCATGTTAATTATTTTACGGTTATTTTGCTGGTCATCAAGTGATTCTTTTATGTCTGGGAGGGGTCGCGTGCCATCCTGAACCTCCCATTGGATTTGGGACTTCCCTGTGACCCCCGTTTAAAAAAAATATGGGGATGCGAAATCAATTATGTGGTAAAGTGGCCCCCTCTCTGCATGTTATATTGAGAGAATATGTTTTTGTTCATGCAGTAAAAGGTATCAGTAGTTGGAGGGTTTTTGTGTAAAGAAATGAGTTCATGCAGATGGAAGAATGAGAGAAGATGGACACCACCTCCAGTGTGATCCTGGGCAAGGCCAGTCACACATTCTGCAGGGATTGCGGGACAAGCAATCTCCTTTATAAGACACTGGGGGTCATTATGAGTTGGGCAGTATTCTGGCGGTAAATCCACTGGAATACCGCCCAAAAGAATTACTGTTACCGCCACCTGGTTCAGCGGTATTACCACCGGATTACACGTGCCGGTGTAAATCCCCATTTTTGTTGAGCCCAACGGACTCAATGGGGCATTTTCGGGGGAATGACTGAGCTAATAATTCTGCGGCGGTAATTCTGCCGAAAATGGGCAGAAAGTGCACGGATTTACCTCCAGCTCAGAGCTGGAGATGAAGCCACAGACGTACCTCCAGGTCATAACTGGAGGTGCCTCCTCCAACTTTCCGCCTAACTCATAGTAGGGCGGTGCGGTAATGCTGCCGTATATGGTAATACCGCCTCATTTAACCTGCACTGCCTAACTCGTAATGTGATTTAGGATTCAGAAGCCTGAGTAGAGGTTTTGCAGTATAAAAGAAAACAGCATTGCAGTCAATCGGCCATTGCATAGAAGCGTGTTCGCTCAGCAGCGTCTCATCACTTAAACATAGCAATCGGCGCCTGGGAATGTTTGCTCGCCAGTGTGGGGCTGTACATTTACACTAAGAGCTTTTCAGTTTGGTCTTTTGAATCAGGAATGAACAGCCCATTTCTTTTCCCAAAATGAATGCTATTTTCTTACCTTGAATCAGTGCACATGATAAGAACTGAGGGGGGGACAGGGTGACAGCAAGACAATGGTCTCATTACAATTTTGGCAGTAGCCTTGCTGGTAAAACCGGCAGGCTGCTGCCAAACTTGCAAATTTTTCTGGTCGCTGGCAATGGGGAACTACAGAGCCATTACAACCCTGGCGGACCCTGTATTTCCCCGTTGCCAGGGGCTGGAAACTTTTACTTCCCATTCCCATTGAGCCCCAGAGGGCTCAATGGGAATGGGGAGGTCGGATGCACCGGCACCATTCAAAATGGTGCCGGTGAATCTGACATGCTCTGCTCGCTGGTGCCGTTCCGCCCGACAGGCCAGTCCTGGCGGGTGAAAAGGCACCCGCGAGCAGAACTCGTAGTTTGCTGGTCTGGGAACTACAGTACTGGCAAGCTTACCGGTACCGTAGTTACCGGACAGGCAAACTTGTAACGAGGCCTGATGTTCAGCGGTGCGAGGTACATGGCATACTAACATAACATAACGTGGAAAAGACAGGTAGACAGTTAAGTGCATAACCTGCACCCACTTGTCTTTGTAAATTGGAACAGGGAATGGCGTTTTCCATTTTCTAGATCGCTCGCTCCATGCCAGATTCCCAGGAATGGGATATTTTTCTCATCCAATTGAACGGTTCTCCAATGATCGACCTCAGAACGATGAAGAACTGAGCCAGCCCCGCCGGAGTGGCGCATGTGACTGGAGGGCACATGCAGATATCTAAGGCAAGAGCCTGACTTGCTGAGCTATTTTACGCGCACCCATTACACCTCAATGACGTGACACAGGGCACACACTGCATGCTTGTTAGTATTCACAGACAGACAAAACACAGTGATGGCTGAAATACTGGATGCACGTGGGCCTAATGCCCGCAACACATGATCATGTGTGTTAGCAATAGGGCCGGGAGGATAGCTCAGGGGCAACATGCTCGCCTTGGAAGCAAGACGACGTGGCTTAGAATCCTCTGGGTATTCATTGCTTTATAAATAACCAATTACAATTACAATAGGATTTCAAAAGTTGAAATGACCCTATTCTGATTGTGAATATTTTTCCCATGAGTGTTTGACATTTTCTGCACGCTTGCCAATTTTACAAAAAAACTATTTGCAAGTAGATCCGCAATCCGCCACGCGTAATTTATATATATTTACAGACCCATGTCAGTTATATCTTTCATCTAATTATGCGGTGACCTCTTCTGACTCCACCCTGCCACAAGCCTACACAGCTCCCCTACTGGAGATGTGCAGACAGATGCCACCTTTGTAAGATGAGCATGTTTGCTTAACGTATGTAAAACACACCCACATGTTAAACACCAATAGCTTGCTTTGGGAATCATGGATGCCTTTTCCCAGGCGGAAGGAAGACTTGGGAGAATCGTTGGAAACCGGCCAGAATTATTTTAAGATGAGCACTGATTTTTTTGTAGGTGCACAATGCCGAAGCCCGGGCCAATCCAGAACACAGTATTGCATAATTGCTGCAGAGTAATAGTTACCTATGGTGACCTCAAAGCTGATTGGTTTGTCTCCAATTCTTCGATCGACCATGGTGGCTTCCAGGAAGGCTCCAAAGAGGAAAAACTCTTCCATTTTCCCAGTGCAGGTCTATAGAAACACAAGCACACTCAGGCATTACTCCAACACAGTTTAGACCCATTGAGAGCTATAGCTACTGACCGCTTGACCTGCAGCCTCCTCTAGGATGTCAGTTTGCATGTCTATTCTAATCTCTTGAAGTTTGCTTTGTTGCTAACACTGTATTTTCCTGTTGCAATACTTTCAATTACCTCTGCCTGTCCAAGGCGTAATTCACTTAATAGCTTTGTTCCAACCACTAGCCTGGCAACAGTTACTGCACTTTATCGGAAGTGCAACCGCCTAGTTTAGTTCAATACACATTCAAAGTCTTTTATTTGCAAAAAGGCAACTGTCTATGTATGTTTTAGATTTAAATTATTGCAAAAGCAGTAAAGCAAATGTCTGTTAAATACCTTAAAATCAGCAAAAGTTCATTCTCTAATTATCTGAAACCAGGTATACCCTAAAAGGTCCTTAGAAATCATGCCACAAGCTCTTCTTTGTAATGTAGTGTTAGATTAAAAAGACAGCAGTGTAGTAGACCATGGGCTTTGATGTTTTGAGCCTTTGCATTACTATGATCTTGTGATGCTGTTAGGAATTACATTTTTATTTCAGGTCTGTTTGTGCTGAACAGGCAGAGGGAAATAACTCCTTCAAGATTCCCATTGCATAATTGTCCATTATTACATGTAGTTTTCGGTAACCTTTTATATAAAGCTAAAGGCACACAGGGTTTAGAATTCAAAGATGTACATAAAGCCGGCCTAGGCTTTTCCACTGTAGATATTTGGGCCTCATTACGACCCTGGCGGTCCCGCAATGAAGGCCGCCGGTACGGGACCGGCACCCATCATTATGGGAGCGCCTATTACGAGGTTCCTTTGCGGGACCCGGAACAGATGTCTGGTAAAACCAGACGTCCTTTCCGGGTCCCGCGAGGGGAACAGGGAGTTAATAACGGGACGTTATTTATGTGGATGGGTTCCTTCAAGGAGGAATTACCGGGTCCTCCAATGTTGGAATTACCCAGTTATTCCTCATTGAAGGAACTCGGTTTTGGAGCCCGGTATGGAGGCATCCATGGCGCTAATAGCACCCTGGCTACATCCATACTCGTAATGAGGCCCTTTATAATCACAGAAAAAAATGAAAAAATAATTCAACCATTTGCAATTAAATAGATCAGCCAATTAGATTAAGAAGAGCTTCTGAAATGGTGCTGACTGGGCACTAAACCCTGGAATATGCCTAGCACCTAAAGACAAGTATTGCCAATTGGCTCAAAGAAATGTTGCAGTAGGATTCTTTTTCAAGACAGACAACTACAAAAATGTAAACGGTAAAGAGCACCTCCATTTCAAACCAATCAGGCCCTATAAAGTTTGTAAACCAGGTCCATTATGTGTACATTTTACAAACCTGCATATTAAAATGACCCAATGCTAAGAAACTTGTACTTTGGCGGTACTGAAACGTGCCGGTACACGGTAATACTGGCACATTGACTCTGCAGCGGCAAAGTTGTAATGACCCGCAATGACTTGTTCCTTTTTTCAGTTGCATCCAATCGCCTTCATGGCCACAGTGGCATTCACAATGTGTAGATATTTGACATATGACAACGGAAGACATCTCTGCACCGCAGATCTGTGAACCTCAATGGACCAAGGTGTCTTTGCCCTTTTGGAAGAGGAGACCTCACATTGGCAATTTTCAATTAATTTGGGCAAAGACGTCATACAAAGGAATCACTGTCAAGGTTTTATAAATACATAGGGCCTCATTACGAGCATGGCGGTCTGGGAACTACGGTACCGGTAAGCATGCCGGTACCGTAATTCCCGGCCTGCCTGACAGCCCGCCAAGTTTCTCCTGGCGGGTGTAACAGCACCCGTGAGCCCAGCACGTCGGATGTACCGGCACAACTCTGAATGTGCCGGTGCATCTGACGTCCCCATTCCCATTCAGCCCTATGGGGCAGAATGGGGATGGGGAGTCCCATGTTACCAGCACACGCAAATGGGCAATTACCGGGTCCACCGAGCTCGGCATGACCCGGTTCTTGCCCATTCGCGGGTGCTGGAAAAAATGCAACTCCTCGGGCAGTAACGGCATGGCTACCGCCAGAGTTTTAATGAGGCCCAAAATCTTTATTGGTACTAACAGCATGGACAAAGAACACTACAGAAGTCTTTCCTTAGAAGAGGTTGGGCAGTGGGGCTGAGAGGGAAGTGTGGGGGCCCGGAGAACAGAAAATAAAGGGGGAAGAAGGAGGATTAAAAGGGGGAGCGCAGGGGGAAGTAGAGGAGAGGCAGGGTAAGGCTGCATACATTCATCATATGCTGTAATATAAAGGGTAAAGGCAGTGGCTTTCCATGTAAAACTGGTGGCAGTGATTGTAATACACCTTGTGCTAGTCTCCCTTTCTGAATAACATTTTAGAAGAAACCTGTTGCCATTGGTTTCAAGTATCAAAAAACAGCAGTCTACACCTTTACCATTGTTATCTGAAGTAATTAAAAATGACAATGTTAATCTTAGCAGCGGATACGCTTCACAGCATTTGACAGCATTGGGCGACCGGTTCCACAGCTAACATAGCCCTTCAGTATCTTATCAAGAGCAGGAAAAGTCACATGTGCAGTAATTTGGTTTGGACGCCAGTTGCACCTGATTCACAAATAGTGAAAATGCCCATTTGCGACCTGAAGCAAATAAAAAAGTGCACCTGCTTCTGAATGGCAAGGTGGATGTGCACTGGCAGTGCAAATGAATGGGCGGGGTGGATGTGCACTGCCAGTGCTACTGAATGGGCAGGGTGGATGTGCACTGCCAGTGCAACTTAATGGGCAGGGTATATGTACACTGCCAGTGCAACTGAATGGGCATGGTGGATGTGCACTGCCAGTGCAACCTGAATGGGCGGGGTGGATGTGCATTGGCAGTGCCACTGAATGGACAGGGTGGATGTGCACTGGCAGTGCCACTGAATGGGCAGGGTGGATGTGCACTGCCAGTGAAACAGAATGGGCAGGGTATATGTGCACTGCCAGTGCAACTGAATGGGCAGGGTGGACATGCACTGCCAACTGAATGGACAGGGTGGATATGCACTGACAATGCAACTGAATGGGCAGGGTGGATGTGCACTGCCAGTGCAACTGAATAGACAGGGTGGATGTGCACTGCCAGTGCAACTGAATGGTCAAGGTGGATGTGCACTGCCAGTTCAATTGAATGGGCAGAGTGGTTGTGCGCTGCCAGTGCTACTGAATGGGCAGGGTTGATGGGCACTGCCAGTGCTACTGAATGGGCAGGGTGGATGTTCACTACCAGTGCTACTGAATGGTCAGGGTGCATGTAATGGGCAGGGTTTGATGTGTGCTGCCAGTGCTATTGAATGGTCAGGGTGTATGTGCACTGCCAGTGCAACTGAAAGAGCAGGGTGGATGTGCACTGCCAGTGCAACTGAATAGGCAGGGTGGATGTGCACTGGCAGTGCAACTGACTGGGCGGGGTGGATGTGCACTGCCAGTGCTACTGAATGGGCAGGGTGGATATGCACTGCCAGTGCTACTGAATGGGCAGGGTGGATGTGCACTGCCAGTGCTACTAAATGTTCAGGGTGGGTGTAATGGGCAGGGTTGCATGTGCGATGCCAGTGCTACTGAATGGCCAGGGTGGAAGTACACTGCCAGTGCAACTTAATAGGCAGGGTATATGTACACTGGCAGTGCAACTGAATGGGCAGGGTGAATGTACACTGGCAGTGCAACTGAATGGGTGGGGTGGATGTGCAATGTCAGTGCAACTGAATGGGTGGGGTGGATGTGCAATGTCAGTGCCACTGAATGGGCAGGGTGGATGTGCAATGCCAGTGCAACTGAATGGGAAGGGTGGGTGTCCAATGCCAGTGCAACTGAATGGGCAGGGTGGATGTGCACTGCCAGTGCAACTGAATGAGCAGGGTGGGGGTGCACTGGCAATTGAACAGACAGGGTGGATATGCACTGACAATGCAACTGAATGGGCAGGGTGGATGTACACTGACAGTGCAACTGAATGAGCCGGGTGGATGTGCACTGGCAGTGCAACTGATTGGGCAGGGTGAATGTACACTGGCAGTGCAACTGAATGGGTGGGGTGGATGTGCAATGTCAGTGCAACTGAATGGCCAGGGTGGATGTGCACTGCCAGTGCAACTGAATGGGCAAGGTGGATGTGCACTGGCAGTTCAACTGAGTGGGTGGGGTGGATATGCAATGCCAGTGCAACTGAATGGGAAGGGTGGGTGTGCAATGCCAGTGCAACTGAATGGGCAGGGTGGATGTGCACTGCCAGTGCAACTGAATGAGCAGGGTGGGGGTGCACTGCCAGTGCAACTGAATGGGCAGGGTTGGTGTGCACTGCCAGCGCAACTGAATGGGCGGATTGGATGTGCACTGCCAGTGCAACTGAATGGACAGGGTGGATGTGCCTGCCAGTGCAACTGAATGGTCAGGGTGGATGTGCACTGCCAGTTCAACTGAATGGGCAGAGTGGTTGTGCGCTGCCAGTGCTACTGAATGGGCAGGCTTGATGTGCACTGCCAGTGCTACTGAATGGGCAGGGTGGATGTGCACTACCAGTGCTACTGAATGGTCAGGGGGCATGTAATGGGCAGGGTTTGATGTGTGCTGCCAGTGCTATTGAATGGTCAGGGTGGATGTGCACTGCCAGTGCAACTGAATGGGCAGGGTGTATTACACTGCCAGTGCAACTGAAAGAGCAGGGTGGATGTGCACTGCCAGTGCAACTGAATAGGCAGGGTGGATGTGCACTGGCAGTGCAACTGAATGGGCGGGGTGGATGTGCACTGCCAGTGCTACTGAATGGGCAGGGTGGATGTGCACTGCCAGTGCAACTGAATGGGCAGGGTGGAAGTGCACTGGCAGTGCAACTGAATGGGCAGGGTGGATGTGCACTGCCAGTGCAACTGAATGGGAAGGGTGGGTGTGCACTGCCAGTGCAACTGAATGGGCAGGGTGAGTGTGCACTGCCAGTGCAAATGAATGAACAGGGTGGGTGTGCACTGCCAGTGCATTTGAATGGGCAAGGTGGATGTGCACTGGCAGTGCAACTGAATGGGTGGGGTGGAAGTGCAATGTCAGTGCAACTGAATGGGCAGGGTGGATGTGCACTGCCAGTGCAACTGAATGGGAAGGGTGGGTGTGCACTGCCAGTGCAACTGAATGGGCAGGGTGGGTGTGCACTGCCAGTGCAAATGAATGAGCAGGGTGGGTGTGCAGTGCAACTGAATGGGCAGGGTGGGTGTGCACTGCCAGGGCAACTGAATGGAGAGGGTGGATGTGCACTGCCAGTGCAACTGAATGGGCAGGGCGGATCTGCACTGCCAGTGCAACTGAATGGGCAGGGTGGCTGTGCACTGCCCGTGCTACTGAATGGTCAGGGTGGATGTAATGGGCAGGGTTGGATGTGCGTTGCCAGTGCTACTGAATGGTCAGGGTGGATGTGCACTGCCAGTGCAACTGAAGGGGCAGGGTGGATGTGCACTGCCAGTGCAACTGAATGGGCGGTGTCTATGCACACTGCCAGTGCAACTGAATGGGCAGGGTGGATATGCAGTGCCAGTGCAACTGAATGGGCCAGGTATATGTGTACTGCCAGTGCAACTGAATGGGCAGGGTGGATGTGCACTGCCAACTGAATGGGCAGGGTGAATATGCACTGCCAATGCAACTGAATGGGTGGGGTGCATGTACACTGGCAGTGCAACTGAATGAGCAGGGTGGATTTGCACTGCCAGTGCAACTGAATGTGTGGGGTGGATATGCAATGTCAGTGCAACTGAATGGGCGGGGTGGATGTGCACTGCCAGTGCAACTGAATGGGCAGGGTGGATGTACACTGACAGTGCAACTGAATTGTCAGGGTGGATGTGCACTGCCATTGCAACTGAATGGGCAGGGTGGATGTGCACTGCCAGTGCAACTGAATGAGCAGGGTGGGTGTGCATTGCCAGTGCAACTGAATGGGCGGGGTGGATGTGCACTGCCAGCGCAACTGAATGGACAGGGTGGATGTGCGCTGCCAGTGCAATTGAATGGGCAGGGTGGCTGTGCATGGCCAGTGCTACTGAATGGGCAGGGTGGATGTGCACTGCCAGTGCTAATGAATGGTCAGGGTGGATGTAATGGGCAGGGTTGCATGTGCGATGCCAGTGCTACTGAATGGCCAGGGTGGATGTGCACTGCCAGTGCAACTTAATGGGCAGCGTATATGTACACTGCCAGTGCAACTGAATGGGCATGGTGGATGTGCACTGCCAACTGAATGGGCAGGGTGGATATACACTACCAATGCAACTGAATGGGCGGGGTGGATGTACACTGCCAGTGCAACTGAATGGTCAGGGTGCATGTAATGGGCAGGGTTTGATGTGTGCTGCCAGTGCTATTGAATGGTCAGGGTGGATGTGCACTGCCAGTGCAACTGAATGGCCAGGGTGTATGTGCACTGCCAGTGCAACTGAAAGAGCAGGGTGGATGTGCACTGCCAGTGCAACTGAATAGGCAGGGTATATGTGCACTGTCAGTGCAACTGAATGGGCAGGGTGGACATGCACTGCCAACTAAACGGACAGGGTGGATATGCACTGACAATGCAACTGAATGGGCAGGGTGGATGTACATTGACAGTGCAACTGAATGAGCCGGGTGGATATGCACTGGCAATGCAACTGAATGACAGGATGAATGTGCACTGGCAGTGAAACTGAATGGGTGGGGCGGATGTGCAATGTCAGTGCAACTGAATGGGCAGGGTGGATGTGCACTGCCAGTGCAACTGAATGAGCAAGGTGGGTGTGCACCGCCAGTGCAACTGAATGGGCAGGGTGGATGTGCACTGGCAGTGCAATTGAATGAGCAGGGTGGGTGTGCACCGTCAGTGCAACTGAATGGGCAGGGTGGAAGCGCACTGCCAGTGCTAATGAATGGTCACGGTGGATTTAATGGGCAGGGTTGGATGTGTGATGCCAGTGCTACTGAATGGGCAGGGTGGATGTGCACTGCCGGTGCAACTGAATGGGCAGGGTGGATGTGCACTGCCGGTGCAACTGAATGGGCCAGGTATATGTGTACTGACAGTGCAACTGAATGGGCAGGGTGGATGTGCACTGCCAACTGAATGGGCCGGGTGGATATGCACTGCCAATGCAACTGAATGGGCGGGGTGGATGTACACTGGCAGTGCAACTGAATGAGCTGGGTGGATGTGCACTGCCAGTGCTACTGAATGGGCAGGGTGGATATGTACTGCCAGTGCTACTAAATGTTCAGGGTGGATGTAATGGGCAGGGTTGCATGTGCGATGCCAGTGCTACTGAATGGCCAGGGTGGATGTGCACTGCCAGTGCAACTTAATGGGCAGGGTATATGTACACTGCCAGTGCAACCGAATGGGCATGGTGGATGTGCATTGCCAGTGCAACCTGAATGGGCGGGGTGGATGTGCACTGGCAGTGCCACTGAATGGGCAGGGTGGAAGTGCACTGGCAGTGCCACTGAATTGGCCGGGTGGATGTGCACTGGCAGTGCAACTGAATGGGCAGGGTGAATGTACACTGGCAGTGCAACTGAATGGGTGGGGTGGATGTGCAATGTCAGTGCAACTGAATGGGTGGGGTGGATGTGCAATGTCAGTGCAACTGAATGGGCAGGGTGGATGTGCAATGCCAGTGCAACTGAATGGGAAGGGTGGGTGTGCAATGCCAGTGCAACTGAATGGGCAGGGTGGATGTGCACTGCCAGTGCAACTGAATGAGCAGGGTGGGGGTGCACTGCCAGTGCAACTGAAAGGGCAGGGTTGGTGTGCACTGCCAGTGCAACTGAATGGGTGGGGTGGATGTGCAATGCCAGTGCAACTGAATGGGAAGGGTGGGTGTGCACTGCCAGTGCAACTTAATGGGCAGGGTATATGTACACTGCCAGTGCAACTGAATGGGCATGGTGGATGTGCACTGCCAACTGAATGGGCAGGGTGGATATACCCTGCCAATGCAACTGAATGGGCGGGGTGGATGTACACTGCCAGTGCAACTGAATGAGAAGGGTGGATATGCACTGCCAGTGCAACTGAATGTGCGGGGTGGATGTGCAATGTCAGTGCAACTGAATGGGCGGGGTGGATGTGCAGTGCCAGTGCAACTGAATGGGCCAGGTATATGTGTACTGCCAGTGCAACTGAATGGGCAGGGTGGATTTGCGCTGCCAACTGAATGGGCAGGGTGAATATGCACTGCCAATGCAACTGAATGGGTGGGGTGGATGTACACTGGCAGTGCAACTGAATGAGCAGGGTGGATGTGCACTGCCAGTGCAACTGAATGGGCAGGGTGGATGTGCACTGGCAGTGCAACTGAATGGGCAGGGTGGATATGCACTGCCAGTGCAACTGAATGACAGGATGAATTTGCACTGGCAGTGAAACTGAATGGGTGGGGCGGATGTGCAATGTCAGTGCAACTGAATGGGCAGGGTGGATGTGCACTGCCAGTGCAACTGAATGAGCAGGGTGGGTGTGCACCGCCAGTGCAACTGAATGGGCAGGGTGGATGTGCACTGCCAGTGCAACTGAATGAGCAGGGTGGGTGGGCACCGCCAGTGCAACTGAATGGGCAGGGTGGATGCGCACTGCCAGTGCTAATGAATGGTCAGGGTGGATTTAATGGACAGGGTTGGATGTGTGATGCCAGTGCTACTGAATGGTCAGGGTGGATGTGCACTGCCGGTGCAACTGAATGGGCAGGGTGGATGTGCACTGCCGGTGCAACTGAATGGGCCAGGTATATGTGTACTGACAGTGCAACTGAATGGGCAGGGTGGATGTGCACTGCCAACTGAATGGGCAGGGTGGATATGCACTGCCAATGCAACTGAATGGGCGGGTGGATGTACACTGGTAGTGCAACTGAATGAGCTGGGTGGATGTGCACTGCCAGTGCAACTGAATGGGCAGGGTGGATGTGCACTGGCAGTGCAACTGAATGGGCGGGGTGGATATGCACTGCCAGTGCTACTGAATGGGCAGGGTGGATGTGCACTGCCAGTGCTACTAAATGTTCAGGGTGGATGTAATGGGCAGGGTTGCATGTGCGATGCCAGTGCTACTGAATGGCCAGGGAGGATGTGCACTGCCAGTGCAACTTAATGGGCAGGGTCTATGTACACTGCCAGTGCAACTGAATGGGCATGGTGGATGTGCACTGCCAGTGCAACCTGAATGGGCGGGGTGGATGTGCACTGGCAGTGCCATTGAATGGGCAGGGTGGATGTGCACTGGCAGTGCCACTGAATGGGCAGGGTTGATGTGCACTGCCAGTGAAACTGAATGGGCAGGGTATATGTGCACTGCCAGTGAAACTGAATGGGCAGGGTGGACGTGCACTGCCAACTGAACGGACAGGGTGGATGTGCACTGCCAGTGCAACTGAATGGGCAGGGTGGATGTACACTGCCAGTGCAACTGAATGAGCCGGGTGGATGTGCACTGGCAGTGCAACTGAATGGGTGGGGTGGATGTGCAATGTCAGTGCAACTGAATGGGCAGGGTGGATGTGCACTGCCAGTGCAACTAAATGGGCAGGGTGGATGTGCACTGCCATTGCAACGGAATGAGCAGGGTGGGTCTGCACTGCCAGTGCAACTGAATGGGCAAGGTGGATGTGCACTGGCAGTTCAACTGAGTGGGTGGGGTGGATGTGCAATGTCAGTGCAACTGAATGGGCAGGGTGGATGTGCAATGCCAGTGCAACTGAATGGGAAGGGTGGGTGTGCAATGCCAGTGCAACTGAATGGGCAGGGTGGATGTGCACTGCCAGTGCAAGTGAATGAGCAGGGTGGGGGTGCATTGCCAGTGCAACTGAATGGGAAGGGTTGGTGTGCACTGCCAGTGCAACTGAATGGGCGGAGTGGATGTGCACTGCCAGTGCAACTGAATGGACAGGGTGGATGTGCACTGCCAGTGCAACTGAATGGTCAGGGTGGATGTGCACTGCCAGTTCAACTGAATGGGCAGAGTGGTTGTGCGCTGCCAGTGCTACTGAATGGGCAGGGTTGATGTGCACTGCCAGTGCAACTGAATGAGCAGGGTGGGTGTGCACCGCCAGTGCAACTGAATGTGCAGGGTTGATGTGCACTGCCAGTGCAACTGAATGAGCAGGGTGGGTGTGCACCGCCAGTGCAACTGAATGGGCAGGGCGGATGCGCACTGCCAGTGCTAATGAATGGTCAGGGTGGATTTAATGGGCAGGGTTGGATGTGTGATGCCAGTGCTACTGAATGGTCAGGGTGGATGTGCACTGCCAGTGCAACTGAATGGGCCAGGTATATGTGTACTGACAGTGCAACTGAATGGGCAGGGTGGATGTGCATTGCCAACTGAATGGGCAAGGTGGATATGCACTGCCAATGCAACTGAATGGGCGGGGTGGATGTACACTGGCAGTGCAACTGAATGAGCTTGGTGGATGTGCACTGCCAGTGCAACTGAATGGACAGGGTGGATGTGCACTGGCAGTGCAAATGAATGGGCGGGGTGGATGTGCACTGCCAGTGATACTGAATGGGCAGGGTGGATGTGCACTGCCAGTGCAACTTAATGGGCAGGGTATATGTACACTGCCAGTGCAACTGAATGGGCATGGTGGATGTGCACTGCCAGTGCAACCTGAATGGGCGGGGTGGATGTGCATTGGCAGTGCCACTGAATGGGCAGGGTGGATGTGCACTGGCAGTGCCACTGAATGGGCAGGGTGGATGTGCATTGCCAGTGAAACAGAATGGGCAGGGTATATGTGCACTGCCAGTGCAACTGAATGGGCAGGGTGGACATGCACTGCCAACTGAACGGACAGGGTGGATATGCACTGACAATGCAACTGAATGGGCAGGGTGGATGTGCACTGCCAGTGCAACTGAATAGACAGGGTGGATGTGCACTGCCAGTGCAACTGAATGGTCAAGGTGGATGTGCACTGCCAGTTCAATTGAATGGGCAGAGTGGTTATGCGCTGCCAGTGCTACTGAATGGGCAGGGTTGATGTGCACTGCCAGTGCTACTGAATGGGCAGGGTGGATGTTCACTACCAGTGCTACTGAATGGTCAGGGTGCATGTAATGGGCAGGGTTTGATGTGTGCTGCCAGTGTTATTGAATGGTCAGGGTGTATGTGCACTGCCAGTGCAACTGAAAGAGCAGGGTGGATGTGCACTGCCAGTGCAACTGAATAGGCAGGGTGGATGTGCACTGGCAGTGCAACTGACTGGGCGGGGTGGATGTGCACTGCCAGTGCTACTGAATGGGCAGGGTGGATGTGCACTGCCAGTGCTACTGAATGGGCAGGGTGGATGTGCACTGCCAGTGCTACTAAATGTTCAGGGTGGATGTAATGGGCAGGGTTGCATGTGCGATGCCAGTGCTACTGAATGGCCAGGGTGGAAGTACACTGCCAGTGCAACTTAAAAGGCAGGGTATATGTACACTGGCAGTGCAACTGAATGGGCAGGGTGAATGTACACTGGCAGTGCAACTGAATGGGTGGGGTGGATGTGCAATGTCAGTGCCACTGAATGGGCAGGGTGGATGTGCACTGCCAGTGCAACTGAATGGGAAGGGTGGGTGTGCACTGCCAGTGCAACTGAATGGGCAGGGTGGGTGTGCACTGCCAGTGCAAATGAATGAGCAGGGTGGGGGTGCACTGGCAACTGAACGGACAGGGTGGATATGCACTGACAATGCAACTGAATGGGCAGGGTGGATGTACACTGACAGTGCAACTGAATGAGCCGGGTGGATGTGCACTGGCAGTGCAACTGATTGGGCAGGGTGAATGTACACTGGCAGTGCAACTGAATGGGTGGGGTGGATGTGCAATGTCAGTGCAACTGAATGGGCAGGGTGGATGTGCACTGCCAGTGCAACTGAATGGGCAAGGTGGATGTGCACTGGCAGTTCAACTGAGTGGGTGGGGTGGATATGCAATGCCAGTGCAACTGAATGGGAAGGGTGGGTGTGCAATGCCAGTGCAACTGAATGGGCAGGGTGGATGTGCACTGCCAGTGCAACTGAATGAGCAGGGTGGGGGTGCACTGCCAGTGCAACTGAATGGGCAGGGTTGGTGTGCACTGCCAGCGCAACTGAATGGGCGGATTGGATGTGCACTGCCAGTGCAACTGAATGGACAGGGTGGATGTGCCTGCCAGTGCAACTGAATGGTCAGGGTGGATGTGCACTGCCAGTTCAACTGAATGGGCAGAGTGGTTGTGCGCTGCCAGTGCTACTGAATGGGCAGGCTTGATGTGCACTGCCAGTGCTACTGAATGGGCAGGGTGGATGTGCACTACCAGTGCTACTGAATGGTCAGGGGGCATGTAATGGGCAGGGTTTGATGTGTGCTGCCAGTGCTATTGAATGGTCAGGGTGGATGTGCACTGCCAGTGCAACTGAATGGGCAGGGTGTATTACACTGCCAGTGCAACTGAATGGGCGGGGTGGATGTGCACTGCCAGTGCTACTGAATGGGCAGGGTGGATGTGCACTGCCAGTGCAACTGAATGGGCAGGGTGGAAGTGCACTGGCAGTGCAACTGAATGGGCAGGGTGGATGTGCACTGCCAGTGCAACTGAATGGGAAGGGTGGGTGTGCACTGCCAGTGCAACTGAATGGGCAGGGTGAGTGTGCACTGCCAGTGCAAATGAATGAACAGGGTGGGTGTGCACTGCCAGTGCATTTGAATGGGCAAGGTGGATGTGCACTGGCAGTGCAACTGAATGGGTGGGGTGGAAGTGCAATGTCAGTGCAACTGAATGGGCAGGGTGGATGTGCACTGCCAGTGCAACTGAATGGGAAGGGTGGGTGTGCACTGCCAGTGCAACTGAATGGGCAGGGTGGGTGTGCACTGCCAGTGCAAATGAATGAGCAGGGTGGGTGTGCAGTGCAACTGAATGGGCAGGGTGGGTGTGCACTGCCAGTGCAACTGAATGGAGAGGGTGGATGTGCACTGCCAGTGCAACTGAATGGGCAGGGCGGATCTGCACTGCCAGTGCAACTGAATGGGCAGGGTGGCTGTGCACTGCCCGTGCTACTGAATGGTCAGGGTGGATGTAATGGGCAGGGTTGGATGTGCGCTGCCAGTGCTACTGAATGGTCAGGGTGGATGTGCACTGCCAGTGCAACTGAAGGGGCAGGGTGGATGTGCACTGCCAGTGCAACTGAATGGGCAGGGTCTATGCACACTGCCAGTGCAACTGAATAGGCAGGGTGGATGTGCAGTGCCAGTGCAACTGAATGGGCCAGGTATATGTGTACTGCCAGTGCAACTGAATGGGCAGGGTGGATGTGCACTGCCAACTGAATGGGCAGGGTGAATATGCACTGCCAATGCAACTGAATGGGTGGGGTGCATGTACACTGGCAGTGCAACTGAATGAGCAGGGTGCATTTGCACTGCCAGTGCAACTGAATGTGTGGGGTGGATATGCAATGTCAGTGCAACTGAATGGGCGGGGTGGATGTGCACTGCCAGTGCAACTGAATGGGCAGGGTGGATGTACACTGACAGTGCAACTGAATTGTCAGGGTGGATGTGCACTGCCAGTGCAACTGAATGGGCAGGGTGGATGTGCACTGCCAGTGCAACTGAATGAGCAGGGTGGGTGTGCATTGCCAGTGCAACTGAATGGGCGGGGTGGATGTGCACTGCCAGCGCAACTGAATGGACAGGGTGGATGTGCACTGCCAGTGCAATTGAATGGGCAGGGTGGCTGTGCATGGCCAGTGCTACTGAATCGGCAGGGTGGATGTGCACTGCCAGTGCTAATGAATGGTCAGGGTGGATGTAATGGGCAGGGTTGCATGTGCGATGCCAGTGCTACTGAATGGCCAGGGTGGATGTGCACTGCCAGTGCAACTTAATGGGCAGGGTATATGTACACTGCCAGTGCAACTGAATGGGCATGGTGGATGTGCACTGCCAACTGAATGGGCAGGGTGGATATACACTGCCAATGCAACTGAATGGGCGGGGTGGATGTACACTGCCAGTGCAACTGAATGGTCAGGGTGCATGTAATGGGCAGGGTTTGATGTGTGCTGCCAGTGCTATTGAATGGTCAGGGTGGATGTGCACTGCCAGTGCAACTGAATGGGCAGGGTGTATGTGCACTGCCAGTGCAACTGAAAGAGCAGGGTGGATGTGCACTGCCAGTGCAACTGAATAGGCAGGGTATATGTGCACTGCCAGTGCAACTGAATGGGCAGGGTGGACATGCACTGCCAACTAAACGGACAGGGTGGATATGCACTGACAATGCAACTGAATGGGCAGGGTGGATGTACATTGACAGTGCAACTGAATGAGCTGGGTGGATATGCACTGGCAATGCAACTGAATGACAGGATGAATGTGCACTGGCAGTGAAACTGAATGGGTGGGGCGGATGTGCAATGTCAGTGCAACTGAATGGGCAGGGTGGATGTGCACTGCCAGTGCAACTGAATGAGCAAGGTGGGTGTGCACCGCCAGTGCAACTGAATGGGCAGGGTGGATGTGCACTGGCAGTGCAACTGAATGAGCAGGGTGGGTGTGCACCGCCAGTGCAACTGAATGGGCAGGGTGGATGCGCACTGCCAGTGCTAATGAATGGTCACGGTGGATTTAATGGGCAGGGTTGGATGTGTGATGCCAGTGCTACTGAATGGGCAGGGTGGATGTGCACTGCCGGTGCAACTGAATGGACAGGGTGGATGTGCACTGCCAGTGCAATTGAATGGGCAGGGTGGCTGTGCATGGCCAGTGCTACTGAATCGGCAGGGTGGATGTGCACTGCCAGTGCTAATGAATGGTCAGGGTGGATGTAATGGGCAGGGTTGCATGTGCGATGCCAGTGCTACTGAATGGCCAGGGTGGATGTGCACTGCCAGTGCAACTTAATGGGCAGAGTATATGTACACTGCCAGTGCAACTGAATGGGCATGGTGGATGTGCACTGCCAACTGAATGGGCAGGGTGGATATACACTGCCAATGCAACTGAATGGGCGGGGTGGATGTACACTGCCAGTGCAACTGAATGGTCAGGGTGCATGTAATGGGCAGGGTTTGATGTGTGCTGCCAGTGCTATTGAATGGTCAGGGTGGATGTGCACTGCCAGTGCAACTGAATGGGCAGGGTGTATGTGCACTGCCAGTGCAACTGAAAGAGCAGGGTGGATGTGCACTGCCAGTGCAACTGAATAGGCAGGGTATATGTGCACTGCCAGTGCAACTGAATGGGCAGGGTGGACATGCACTGCCAACTAAACGGACAGGGTGGATATGCACTGACAATGCAACTGAATGGGCAGGGTGGATGTACATTGACAGTGCAACTGAATGAGCTGGGTGGATATGCACTGGCAATGCAACTGAATGACAGGATGAATGTGCACTGGCAGTGAAACTGAATGGGTGGGGCGGATGTGCAATGTCAGTGCAACTGAATGGGCAGGGTGGATGTGAACTGCCAGTGCAACTGAATGAGCAAGGTGGGTGTGCACCGCCAGTGCAACTGAATGGGCAGGGTGGATGTGCACTGGCAGTGCAACTGAATGAGCAGGGTGGGTGTGCACCGCCAGTGCAACTGAATGGGCAGGGTGGATGCGCACTGCCAGTGCTAATGAATGGTCACGGTGGATTTAATGGGCAGGGTTGGATGTGTGATGCCAGTGCTACTGAATGGGCAGGGTGGATGTGCACTGCCGGTGCAACTGAATGGGCAGGGTGGATGTGCACTGCCGGTGCAACTGAATGGGCCAGGTATATGTGTACTGACAGTGCAACTGAATGGGCAGGGTGGATGTGCACTGCCAACTGAATGGGCCGGGTGGATATGCACTGCCAATGCAACTGAATGGGCGGGGTGGATGTACACTGGCAGTGCAACTGAATGAGCTGGGTGGATATGCACTGCCAGTGCTACTAAATGTTCAGGGTGGATGTAATGGGCAGGGTTGCATGTGCGATGCCAGTGCTACTGAATGGCCAGGGTGGATGTGCACTGCCAGTGCAACTTAATGGGCAGGGTATATGTACACTGCCAGTGCAACCGAATGGGCATGGTGGATGTGCATTGCCAGTGCAACCTGAATGGGCGGGGTGGATGTGCACTGGCAGTGCCACTGAATGGGCAGGGTGGAAGTGCACTGGCAGTGCCACTGAATTGGCCGGGTGGATGTGCACTGGCAGTGCAACTGAATGGGCAGGGTGAATGTACACTGGCAGTGCAACTGAATGGGTGGGGTGGATGTGCAATGTCAGTGCAACTGAATGGGTGGGGTGGATGTGCAATGTCAGTGCAACTGAATGGGCAGGCTGGATGTGCAATGCCAGTGCAACTGAATGGGAAGGGTGGGTGTGCAATGCCAGTGCAACTGAATGGGCAGGGTGGATGTGCACTGCCAGTGCAACTGAATGAGCAGGGTGGGGGTGCACTGCCAGTGCAACTGAAAGGGCAGGGTTGGTGTGCACTGCCAGTGCAACTGAATGGGTGGGGTGGATGTGCAATGCCAGTGCAACTGAATGGGAAGGGTGGGTGTGCACTGCCAGTGCAACTTAATGGGCAGGGTATATGTACACTGCCAGTGCAACTGAATGGGCATGGTGGATGTGCACTGCCAACTGAATGGGCAGGGTGGATATACACTGCCAATGCAACTGAATGGGCGGGGTGGATGTACACTGCCAGTGCAACTGAATGAGAAGGGTGGATATGCACTGCCAGTGCAACTGAATGTGCAGGGTGGATGTGCAATGTCAGTGCAACTGAATGGGCGGGGTGGATGTGCAGTGCCAGTGCAACTGAATGGGCCAGGTATATGTGTACTGCCAGTGCAACTGAATGGGCAGGGTGGATGTGCGCTGCCAACTGAATGGGCAGGGTGAATATGCACTGCCAATGCAACTGAATGGGTGGGGTGGATGTACACTGGCAGTGCAACTGAATGAGCAGGGTGGATGTGCACTGCCAGTGCAACTGAATGGGCAGGGTGGATGTGCACTGGCAGTGCAACTGAATGGGCGGGGTGGATGTGCACTGCCAGTGCTACTGAATGGGCAGGGTAGATGTGCACTGCCAGTGCTACTGAATGGGCAGGGTGGATGTGCACTGCCAGTGCTACTAAATGTTCAGGATGGATGTAATGGGCAGGGTTGCATGTGCGATGCCAGTGCTACTGAATGGCCAGGGTGGATGTGCACTGCCAGTGCAACTTAATGGGCAGGGAATATGTACACTGCCAGTGCAACTGAATGGGCATGGTGGATGTGCACTGCCAGTGCAACTGAATGAGCAGGGTGGAAACGCACTCCAGTGCAACTGAATGTGCGGGGTGGATATGCAATGTCAGTGCAACTGAATGGGCAGGGTGGAAGTGCACTGCCAGTGCAACTGAATGGGCAGGGTGGATGAGCACTGCCAGTGCAACTGAATGGGAAGGGTGGGTGTGCACTGCCAGTGCAACTGAATGGGCAGGGTGGGTGTGCACTGCCAGTGCAAATGAATGAACAGGGTGGGTGTGCACTGCCAGTGCATTTGAATGGGCAAGGTGGATGTGCACTGGCAGTGCAACTGAATGGGTGGGGTGGAAGTGCAATGTCAGTGCAACTGAATGGGCAGGGTGGATGTGCACTGCCAGTGCAACTGAATGGGCAGGGTGGGTGTGCACTGCCAGTGCAAATGAATGAGCAGGGTGGGTGTGCAGTGCAACTGAATGGGCAGGGTGGGTGTGCACTGCCAGTGCAACTGAATGGAGAGGGTGGATGTGCACTGCCAGTGCAACTGAATGGGCAGGGCGGATCTGCACTGCCAGTGCAACTGAATGGGCAGGGTGGCTGTGCACTGCCCGTGCTACTGAATGGTCAGGGTGGATGTAATGGGCAGGGTTGGATGTGCGCTGCCAGTGCTACTGAATGGTCAGGGTGGATGTGCACTGCCAGTGCAACTGAAGGGGCAGGGTGGATGTGCACTGCCAGTGCAACTGAATGGGCGGGGTCTATGCACACTGCCAGTGCAACTGAATGGGCCGGGTGGATGTGCAGTGCCAGTGCAACTGAATGGGCCAGGTATATGTGTACTGCCAGTGCAACTGAATGGGCAGGGTGGATGTGCGCTGCCAACTGAATGGGCAGGGTGAATATGCACTGCCAATGCAACTGAATGGGTGGGGTGCATGTACACTGACAGTGCAACTGAATGAGCAGGGTGGATTTGCACTGCCAGTGCAACTGAATGTGTGGGGTGGATATGCAATGTCAGTGCAACTGAATGGGCGGGGTGGATGTGCACTGCCAGTGCAACTGAATGGGCAGGGTGGATGTACACTGACAGTGCAACTGAATTGTCAGGGTGGATGTGCACTGCCAGTGCAACTGAATGGGCAGGGTGGATGTGCACTGCCAGTGCAACTGAATGAGCAGGGTGGGTGTGCATTGCCAGTGCAACTGAATGGGCGGGGTGGATGTGCACTGCCAGCGCAACTGAATGGACATTGTGGATGTGCACTGCCAGTGCAACTGAATGGGCAGGGTGGCTGTGCATGGCCAGTGCTACTGAATGGGCAGGGTGGATGTGCACTGCCAGTGCTAATGAATGGTCAGGGTGGATGTAATGGGCAGGGTTGCATGTGCGATGCCAGTGCTACTGAATGGCCAGGGTGGATGTGCACTGCCAGTGCAACTTAATGGGCAGGGTATATGTACACTGCCAGTGCAACTGAATGGGCATGGTGGATGTGCACTGCCAACTGAATGGGCAGGGTGGATATACACTGCCAATGCAACTGAATGGGCGGGGTGGATGTACACTGCCAGTGCAACTGAATGGTCAGGGTGCATGTAATGGGCAGGGTTTGATGTGTGCTGCCAGTGCTATTGAATGGTCAGGGTGGATGTGCACTGCCAGTGCAACTGAATGGGCAGGGTGTATGTGCACTGACAGTGCAACTGAAAGAGCAGGGTGGATGTGCACTGCCAGTGCAACTGAATAGGCAGGGTATATGTGCACTGCCAGTGCAACTGAATGGGCAGGGTGGACATGCACTGCCAACTAAACGGACAGGGTGGATATGCACTGACAATGCAACTGAATGGGCAGGGTGGATGTACATTGACAGTGCAACTGAATGAGCCGGGTGGATATGCACTGGCAATGCAACTGAATGACAGGATGAATGTGCACTGGCAGTGAAACTGAATGGGTGGGGCGGATGTGCAATGTCAGTGCAACTGAATGGGCAGGGTGGATGTGCACTGCCAGTGCAGCTGAATGAGCAAGGTGGGTGTGCACCGCCAGTGCAACTGAATGGGCAGGGTGGATGTGCACTGGCAGTGCAACTGAATGAGCAGGGTGGGTGTGCACCGCCAGTGCAACTGAATGGGCAGGGTGGATGCGCACTGCCAGTGCTAATGAATGGTCACTGTGGATTTAATGGGCAGGGTTGGATGTGTGATGCCAGTGCTACTGAATGGGCAGGGTGGATGTGCACTGCCGGTGCAACTGAATGGGCAGGGTGGATGTGCACTGCCGGTGCAACTGAATGGGACAGGTATATGTGTACTGACAGTGCAACTGAATGGGCAGGGTGGATGTGCACTGCCAACTGAATGGGCCGGGTGGATATGCACTGCCAATGCAACTGAATGGGCGGGGTGGATGTACACTGGCAGTGCAACTGAATGAGCTGGGTGGATGTGCACTGCCAGTGCTACTGAATGGGCAGGGTGGATATGCACTGCCAGTGCTACTAAATGTTCAGGGTGGATGTAATGGGCAGGGTTGCATGTGCGATGCCAGTGCTACTGAATGGCCAGGGTGGATGTGCACTGCCAGTGCAACTTAATGGGCAGGGTATATGTACACTGCCAGTGCAACCGAATGGGCATGGTGGATGTGCATTGCCAGTGCAACCTGAATGGGCGGGGTGGATGTGCACTGGCAGTGCCACTGAATGGGCAGGGTGGAAGTGCACTGGCAGTGCCACTGAATTGGCCGGGTGGATGTGCACTGGCAGTGCAACTGAATGGGCAGGGTGAATGTACACTGGCAGTGCAACTGAAAGGGTGGGGTGGATGTGCAATGTCAGTGCAACTGAATGGGTGGGGTGGATGTGCAATGTCAGTGTAACTGAATGGGCAGGGTGGATGTGCAATGCCAGTGCAACTGAATGGGAAGGGTGGGTGTGCAATGCCAGTGCAACTGAATGGGCAGGGTGGATGTGCACTGCCAGTGCAACTGAATGAGCAGGGTGGGGGTGCACTGCCAGTGCAACTGAAAGGGCAGTGTTGGTGTGCACTGCCAGTGCAACTGAATGGGTGGGGTGGATGTGCAATGCCAGTGCAACTGAATGGGAAGGGTGGGTGTGCACTGCCAGTGCAACTTAATGGGCAGGGTATATGCACACTGCCAGTGCAACTGAATGGGCATGGTGGATGTGCACTGCCAACTGAATGGGCAGGGTGGATATACACTGCCAATGCAACTGAATGGGCGGGGTGGATGTACACTGCCAGTGCAACTGAATGAGAAGGGTGGATATGCACTGCCAGTGCAACTGAATGTGCGGGGTGGATGTGCAATGTCAGTGCAACTGAATGGGCGGGGTGGATGTGCAGTGCCAGTGCAACTGAATGGGCCAGGTATATGTGTACTGCCAGTGCAACTGAATGGGAAGGGTGGATGTGCGCTGCCAACTGAATGGGCAGGGTGAATATGCACTGCCAATGCAACTGAATGGGTGGGGTGGATGTACACTGGCAGTGCAACTGAATGAGCAGGGTGGATGTGCACTGCCAGTGCAACTGAATGGGCAGGGTGGATGTGCACTGGCAGTGCAACTGAATGGGCGGGGTGGATGTGCACTGCCAGTGCTACTGAATGGGCAGGGTAGATGTGCACTGCCAGTGCTACTGAATTGGCAGGGTGGATGTGCACTGCCAGTGCTACTAAATGTTCAGGATGGATGTAATGGGCAGGGTTGCATGTGCGATGCCAGTGCTACTGAATGGCCAGGGTGGATGTGCACTTCCAGTGCAACTTAATGGGCAGGGAATCTGTACACTGCCAGTGCAACTGAATGGGCATGGTGGATGTGCACTGCCAGTGCAACTGAATGAGCAGGGTGGAAACGCACTCCAGTGCAACTGAATGTGCGGGGTGGATATGCAATGTCAGTGCAACTGAATGGGCAGGGTGGAAGTGCACTGGCAGTGCAACTGAATGGGAAGGGTGGGTGTGCACTGCCAGTGCAACTGAATGGGCAGGGTGGGTGTGCACTGCCAGTGCAAATGAATGAACAGGGTGGGTGTGCACTGCCAGTGCATTTGAATGGGCAAGGTGGATGTGCACTGGCAGTGCAACTGAATGGGTGGGGTGGAAGTGCAATGTCAGTGCAACTGAATGGGCAGGGTGGATGTGCACTGCCAGTGCAACTGAATGGGAAGGGTGGGTGTGCACTGCCAGTGCAACTGAATGGGCAGGGTGGGTGTGCACTGCCAGTGCAAATGAATGAGCAGGGTGGGTGTGCAGTGCAACTGAATGGGCAGGGTGGGTGTGCACTGCCAGTGCAACTGAATGGAGAGGGTGGATGTGCACTGCCAGTGCAACTGAATGGGCAGGGCGGATCTGCACTGCCAGTGCAACTGAATGGGCAGGGTGGCTGTGCACTGCCCGTGCTACTGAATGGTCAGGGTGGATGTAATGGGCAGGGTTGGATGTGCGCTGCCAGTGCTACTGAATGGTCAGGGTGGATGTGCACTGCCAGTGCAACTGAAGGGGCAGGGTGGATGTGCACTGCCAGTGCAACTGAATGGGCGGGGTCTATGCACACTGCCAGTGCAACTGAATGGGCAGGGTGGATGTGCAGTGCCAGTGCAACTGAATGGGCCAGGTATATGTGTACTGCCAGTGCAACTGAATGGGCAGGGTGGATGTGCGCTGCCAACTGAATGGGCAGGGTGAATATGCACTGCCAATGCAACTGAATGGGTGGGGTGCATGTACACTGGCAGTGCAACTGAATGAGCAGGGTGGATTTGCACTGCCAGTGCAACTGAATGTGTGGGGTGGATATGCAATGTCAGTGCAACTGAATGGGTGGGGTGGATGTGCACTGCCAGTGCAACTGAATGGGCAGGGTGGATGTACACTGACAGTGCAACTGAATTGTCAGGGTGGATGTGCACTGCCAGTGCAACTGAATGGGCAGGGTGGATGTGCACTGCCAGTGCAACTGAATGAGCAGGGTGGGTGTGCATTGCCAGTGCAACTGAATGGGCGGGGTGGATGTGCACTGCCAGCGCAACTGAATGGACAGGGTGGATGTGCACTGCCAGTGCAACTGAATGGGCAGGGTGGCTGTGCATGGCCAGTGCTACTGAATGGGCAGGGTGGATGTGCACTGCCAGTGCTAATGAATGGTCAGGGTGGATGTAATGGGCAGGGTTGCATGTGCGATGCCAGTGCTACTGAATGGCCAGGGTGGATGTGCACTGCCAGTGCAACTTAATGGGCAGGGTATATGTACACTGCCAGTGCAACTGAATGGGCATGGTGGATGTGCACTGCCAACTGAATGGGCAGGGTGGATATACACTGCCAATGCAACTGAATGGGCGTGGTGGATGTACACTGCCAGTGCAACTGAATGGTCAGGGTGCATGTAATGGGCAGGGTTTGATGTGTGCTGCCAGTGCTATTGAATGGTCAGGGTGGATGTGCACTGCCAGTGCAACTGAATGGGCAGGGTGGATGTGCACTGGCAGTGCAACTGAATGGGCGGGGTGGATGTGCACTGCCAGTGCTACTGAATGGGCAGGGTGGATGTGCACTGCCAGTGCTACTAAATGTTCAGGGTGGATGTAAAGGGCAGGGTTGCATGTGCGATGCCAGTGCTACTGAATGGCCAGGTTGGATGTGCACTGCCAGTGCAACTGAATGGCCAGGGTGGATATGCACTGCCAGTGCAACTGAATGACAGTATGAATGTGCACTGGCAGTGAAACTGAATGGGTGGGGCGGATGTGCACTGCCAGTGCAACTGAATGGGCAGGGTGGATGTGCACTGCCAGTGCAACTGAATGAGCAGGGTGGGTGTGCACCGCCAGTGCAACTGAATGGGCAGGGTGGATGTGCACTGCCAGTGCAACTGAATGAGCAGGGTGGGTGGGCACCGCCAGTGCAACTGAATGGGCAGGGTGGATGCGCACTGCCAGTGCTAATGAATGGTCAGGGTGGATTTAATGGGCAGGGTTGGATGTGTGATGCCAGTGCTACTGAATGGTCAGGGTGGATGTGCACTGCCGGTGCAACTGAATGGGCAGGGTGGATGTGCACTGCCGGTGCAACTGAATGGGCCAGGTATATGTGTACTGACAGTGCAACTGAATGGGCAGGGTGGATGTGCACTGCCAACTGAATGGGCAGGGTGGATATGCACTGCCAATGCAACTGAATGGGCGGGTGGATGTACACTGGTAGTGCAACTGAATGAGCTGGGTGGATGTGCACTGCCAGTGCAACTGAATGGGCAGGGTGGATGTGCACTGGCAGTGCAACTGAATGGGCGGGGTGGATGTGCACTGCCAGTGCTACTGAATGGGCAGGGTGGATGTGCACTGCCAGTGCTACTGAATGGGCAGGGTGGATGTGCACTGCCAGTGCAACTTAATGGGCAGGGAATATGTACACTGCCAGTGCAACTGAATGGGCATGGTGGATGTGCACTGCCAGTGCAACTGAATGAGCAGGGTGGAAACGCACTCCAGTGCAACTGAATGTGCGGGGTGGATATGCAATGTCAGTGCAACTGAATGGGCAGGGTGGAAGTGCACTGGCAATGCAACTGAATGGGAAGGGTGGGTGTGCACTGCCAGTGCAACTGAATGGGCAGGGTGGGTGTGCACTGCCAGTGCAAATGAATGAACAGGGTGGGTGTGCACTGCCAGTGCATTTGAATGGGCAAGGTGGATGTGCACTGGCAGTGCAACTGAATGGGTGGGGTGGAAGTGCAATGTCAGTGCAACTGAATGGGCAGGGTGGATGTGCACTGCCAGTGCAACTGAATGGGATGGGTGGGTGTGCACTGCCAGTGCAACTGAATGGGCAGGGTGGGTGTGCACTGCCAGTGCAAATGAATGAGCAGGGTGGGTGTGCAGTGCAACTGAATGGGCAGGGTGGGTGTGCACTGCCAGTGCGACTGAATGGAGAGGGTGGATGTGCACTGCCAGTGCAACTGAATGGGCAGGGCGGATCTGCACTGCCAGTGCAACTGAATGGGCAGGGTGGCTGTGCACTGCCCGTGCTACTGAATGGTCAGGGTGGATGTAATGGGCAGGGTTGGATGTGCGCTGCCAGTGCTACTGAATGGTCAGGGTGGATGTGCACTGCCAGTGCAACTGAAGGGGCAGGGTGGATGTGCACTGCCAGGTCAACTGAATGGGCGGGGTCTATGCACACTGCCAGTGCAACTGAATGGGCAGGGTGGATGTGCAGTGCCAGTGCAACTGAATGGGCCAGGTAAATGTGTACTGCCAGTGCAACTGAATGGGCAGGGTGGATGTGCGCTGCCAACTGAATGGGCAGGGTGAATATGCACTGGCAATGCAACTGAATGGGTGGGGTGCATGTACACTGGCAGTGCAACTGAATGAGCAGGGTGGATTTGCACTGCCAGTGCAACTGAATGTGTGGGGTGGATATGCAATGTCAGTGCAACTGAATGGGTGGGGTGGATGTGCACTGCCAGTGCAACTGATTGGGCAGGGTGGATGTACACTGACAGTGCAGCTGAATTGTCAGGGTGGATGTGCACTGCCAGTGCAACTGAATGGGCAGGGTGGATGTGCACTGCCAGTGCAACTGAATGAGCAGGGTGGGTGTGCATTGCCAGTGCAACTGAATGGGCGGGGTGGATGTGCACTGCCAGCGCAACTGAATGGACAGGGTGGATGTGCACTGCCAGTGCAACTGAATGGGCAGGGTGGCTGTGCATGGCCAGTGCTACTGAATGGGCAGGGTGGATGTGCACTGCCAGTGCTAATGAATGGTCAGGGTGGATGTAATGGGCAGGGTTGCATGTGCGATGCCAGTGCTACTGAATGGCCAGGGTGGATGTGCACTGCCAGTGCAACTTAATGGGTAGGGTATATGTACACTGCCAGTGCAACTGAATGGGCATGGTGGATGTGCACTGCCAACTGAATGGGCAGGGTGGATATACACTGCCAATGCAACTGAATGGGCGTGGTGGATGTACACTGCCAGTGCAACTGAATGGTTAGGGTGCATGTAATGGGCAGGGTTTGATGTGTGCTGCCAGTGCTATTGAATGGTCAGGGTGGATGTGCACTGCCAGTGCAACTGAATGGGCAGGGTGGATGTGCACTGGCAGTGCAACTGAATGGGCGGGGTGTATGTGCACTGCCAGTGCTACTGAATGGGCAGGGTGGATGTGCACTGCCAGTGCTACTAAATGTTCAGGGTGGATGTAATGGGCAGGGTTGCATGTGCGATGCCAGTGCTACTGAATGGCCAGGTTGGATGTGCACTGCCAGTGCAACTGAATGGCCAGGGTGGATGTGCACTGCCAGTGCCACTGAATAGGCAGGGTGGATGTGCACTGCCAGTGCAACTGAATGGGCAGGGTGGATATGCACTGCCAGTGCAACTGAATGACAGTATGAATGTGCACTGGCAGTGAAACTGAATGGGTGGGGCGGATGTGCAATGTCAGTGCAACTGAATGGGCAGGGTGGATGTGCACTGCCAGTGCAACTGAATGAGCAGGGTGGGTGTGCACCGCCAGTGCAACTGAATGGGCAGGGTGGATGTGCACTGCCAGTGCAACTGAATGAGCAGGGTGGGTGGGCACCGCCAGTGCAACTGAATGGGCAGGGTGGATGCGCACTGCCAGTGCTAATGAATGGTCAGGGTGGATTTAATGGGCAGGGTTGGATGTGTGATGCCAGTGCTACTGAATGGTCAGGGTGGATGTGCACTGCCGGTGCAACTGAATGGGCAGGGTGGATGTGCACTGCCGGTGCAACTGAATGGGCCAGGTATATGTGTACTGACAGTGCAACTGAATGGGCAGGGTGGATGTGCACTGCCAAATGAATGGGCAGGGTGGATATGCACTGCCAATGCAACTGAATGGGCGGGTGGATGTACACTGGTAGTGCAACTGAATGAGCTGGGTGGATGTGCACTGCCAGTGCAACTGAATGGGCAGGGTGGATGTGCACTGGCAGTTCAACTGAATGGGCGGGGTGGATGTGCACTGCCAGTGCTACTGAATGGGCAGGGTGGATGTGCACTGCCAGTGCTACTAAATGTTCAGGGTGGATGTAATGGGCAGGGTTGCATGTGCGATGCCAGTGCTACTGAATGGCCAGGGAGGATGTGCACTGCCAGTGCAACTTAATGGGCAGGGTCTATGTACACTGCCAGTGCAACTGAATGGGCATGGTGGATGTGCACTGCCAGTGCAACCTGAATGGGCGGGGTGGATGTGCACTGGCAGTGCCACTGAATGGGCAGGGTGAATGTGCACTGGAAGTGCCACTGAATGGGCAGGGTGGATGTGCACTGCCAGTGCAACTGAATGAGCAGGGTGGGTGTGCACCGCCAGTGCAACTGAATGGGCAGGGTTGATGTGCACTGCCAGTGCAACTGAATGAGCTGGGTGGGTGTGCACCGCCAGTGCAACTGAATGGGCAGGGTGGATGCGCACTGCCAGTGCTAATGAATGGTCAGGGTGGATTTAATGGGCAGGGTTGGATGTGTGATGCCAATGCTACTGAATGGTCAGGGTGGATGTGCACTGCCAGTGCAACTGAATGGGCCAGGTATATGTGTACTGACAGTGCAACTGAATGGGCAGGGTGGATCTGCACTGCCATCTGAATGGGCAGAGTGGATATGCACTGCCAATGCAACTGAATGGGCGGGGTGGATGTACACTGGCAGTGCAACTGAATGAGCTGGGTGGATGTGCACTGCCAGTGCAACTGAATGGGCAGGATGGATGTGCACTGCCAGTGCCACTGAATGGGCAGGGTGGATGTGCACTGGTAGTGCCACTGAATGGGCAGGGTGGATGTGCACTGCCAGTGAAACTGAATGGGCAGGGTATATGTGCACTGCCAGTGAAACTGAATGGGCAGGGTGGATCTGCACTGCCAACTGAACGGACAAGGTGGATATGCACTGACAATGCAACTGAATGGGCAGGGTGGATGTACACTGACAGTGCAACTGAATGAGCCGGGTGCATGTGCACTGGCAGTGCAACTGAATGGGTGGGGTGGATGTGCAATGTCAGTGCAACTGAATGGGCAGGGTGGATGTGCACTGCCAGTGCAACTAAATGGGCAGGGTGGATGTGCACTGCCATTGCAACGGAATGAGCAGGGTGGGTCTGCACTGCCAGTGCAACTGAATGGGCAAGGTGGATGTGCACTGGCAGTTCAACTGAGTGGGTGGGGTGGATGTGCCATGTCAGTGCAACTGAATGGGCAGGGTGGATGTGCAATGCCAGTGCAACTGAATGGGAAGGGTGGATGTGCACTGCCAGTGCTACTAAATGTTCAGGGTGGATGTAATGGGCGGGGTTGCATGTGCGATGCCAGTGCTACTGAATGGCCAGGGTGGATGTGCACTGCCAGTGCAACTTAATGGGCAGGGTATATGTACACTGCCAGTGCAACTGAATGGGCAGGGTGAATGTGCACTGCCAGTGCAACCAAATGGGCAGGGTGGATGTGCACTGCCATTGCAACGGAATGAGCAGGGTGGGTCTGCACTGCCAGTGCAACTGAATGGGCAAGGTGGATGTGCACTGGCAGTTCAACTGAGTGGGTGGGGTGGATGTGCCATGTCAGTGCAACTGAATGGGCAGGGTGGATGTGCAATGCCAGTGCAACTGAATGGGAAGGGTGGATGTTCACTGCCAGTGCTACTAAATGTTCAGGGTGGATGTAATGGGCGGGGTTGCATGTGCGATGCCAGTGCTACTGAATGGCCAGGGTGGATGTGCACTGCCAGTGAAACTGAATGGGCAGGGTATATGTGCACTGCCAGTGAAACTGAATGGGCAGGGTGGACGTGCACTGCCAACTGAACGGACAGGGTGGATATGCACTGACAATGCAACTGAATGGGCAGGGTGGATGTACACTGACAGTGCAACTGAATGAGCTGGGTGGATGTGCACTGGCAGTGCAACTGATTGGGCAGGGTGAATGTACACTGGCAGTGCAACTGAATGGGTGGGGTGGATGTGCAATGTCAGTGCAACTGAATGGGTAGGGTGGATGTGCACTGCCAGTGCAACTAAATGGGCAGGGTGGATGTGCACTGCCATTGCAACGGAATGAGCAGGGTTGGTCCGCACTGCCAGTGCAACTGAATGGGCAAGGTGGATGTGCACTGGCAGTTCAACTGAGTGGGTGGGGTGGATGTGCAATGCCAGTGCAACTGAATGGGAAGGGTGAGTGTGCAATGCCAGTGCATCTGAATGGGCAGGGTGGATGTGCACTGCCAGTGCAACTGAATGAGCAGGGTGGGGGTGCACTGCCAGTGCAACTGAATGGGCAGGGTTGGTGTGCACTGCCAGCGCAACTGAATGGGCGGATTGGATGTGCACTGCCAGTGCAACTGAATGGACAGGGTGGATGTGCACTGCCAGTGCAACTGAATGGTCAGGGTGGATGTGCACTGCCAGTTCAACTGAATGAGCAGGGTGGGGGTGCACTGCCAGTGCAACTGAATGGGCAGGGTTGGTGTGCACTGCCAGCGCAACTGAATGGGCAGATTGGATGTACACTGCCAGTGCAACTGAATGGACAGGGTGGATGTGCACTGCCAGTGCTACTGAATGGTCACGGTGGATGTGCACTGCCAGTGCAACTGAATGGGCCAGGTATATGTGTACTGCCAGTGCAACTGAATGGGCAGGGTTGGTGTGCACTGCCAGCGCAACTGAATGGGCGGGGTGGATGTACACTGGCAGTGCAACTGAATGAGCTGGGTGGATGTGCACTGCCAGTGCAACTGAATGGGCAGGGTGGATGTGCACTGCCAGTGCTACTGAATGGGAAGGGTGGATGTGCACTGCCAGCGCTACTAAATGTTCAGGGTGGATGTGCACTGCCAGTGCAACCTGAATGGGCGGGGTGGATGTGCACTGGCAGTGCCACTGAATGGGCAGGGTGGATGTGCACTGGTAGTGCCACTGAATGGGCAGGGTGGATGTGCACTGGTAGTGCCACTGAATGGGCAGGGTGGATGTGCACTGCCAGTGAAACTGAATGGGCAGGGTATATGTGCACTGACAATGCAACTGAATGGGCAGGGTCGATGTACACTGACAGTGAAACTGAATGAGCCGGGTGGATGTGCACTGGCAGTGCAACTGAATGGGTGGGGTGGATGTGCAATGTCAGTGCAACTGAATGGGCAGGGTGGATGTGCACTGCCAGTGCAACTAAATGGGCAGGGTGGATGTGCACTGCCATTGCAACGGAATGAGCAGGGTGGGTCTGCACTGCCAGTGCAACTGAATGGGCAAGGTGGATGTGCACTGGCAGTTCAACTGAGTGGGTGGGGTGGATGTGCCATGTCAGTGCAACTGAATGGGTAGGGTGGATGTGCAATGCCAGTGTAACTGAATGGGAAGGGTGGATGTGCACTGCCAGTGCTACTAAATGTTCAGGGTGGATGTAATGGGCAGGGTTGCATGTGCGATGCCAGTGCTACTGAATGGCCAGGGTGGATGTGCACTGCCAGTGCAACTTAATGGGCAGGGTATATGTACACTGCCAGTGCAACTGAATGGGCATGGTGGATGTGCACTGCCAGTGCAACCTGAATGGGTGGGGTGGATGTGCACTGGCAGTGCCACTGAATGGGCAGGGTGAATGTGCACTGGCAGTGCCACTGAATGGGCAGGGTGGATGTGCACTGCCATTGAAACTGAATGGGCAGGGTATATGTGCACTGCCAGTGAAACTGAATGGGCAGGGTGGACGTGCACTGCCAACTGAACGGACAGGGTGGATATGCACTGACAATGCAACTGAATGGGCAGGGTGGATGTACACTGACAGTGCAACTGAATGAGCCGGGTGGATGTGCACTGGCAGTGTAACTGATTGGGCAGGGTGAATGTACACTGGCAGTGCAACTGAATGGGTGGGGTGGATGTGCAATGTCAGTGCAACTGAATGGGCAGGGTGGATGTGCACTGCCAGTGCAACTAAATGGGTAGGGTGGATGTGCACTGCCATTGCAACGGAATGAGCAGGGTTGGTCCGCACTGCCAGTGCAACTGAATGGGCAAGGTGGATGTGCACTGGCAGTTCAACTGAGTGGGTGGGGTGGATGTGCAATGCCAGTGCAACTGAATGGGAAGGGTGGGTGTGCAATGCCAGTGCAACTGAATGGGCAGGGTGGATGTGCACTGCCAGTGCAACTGAATGAGCAGGGTGGGGGTGCACTGCCAGTGCAACTGAATGGGCAGGGTTGGTGTGCACTGCCAGCGCAACTGAATGGGCGGATTGGATGTGCACTGCCAGTGCAACTGAATGGACAGGGTGGATGTGCACTGCCAGTGCAACTGAATGGTCAGGGTGGATGTGCACTGCCAGTTCAACTGAATGGGCAGAGTGGTTGTGTGCTGCCAGTGCTACTGAATGGGCAGGCTTGATGTGCACTGCCAGTGCTACTGAATGGGCGGGGTGGATGTGCACTACCAGTGCTACTGAATGGTCAGGGGGCATGTAATGGGCAGGGTTTGATGTGTGCTGCCAGTGCTATTGAATGGTCAGGGTGGATGTGCACTGCCAGTGCAACTGAATGGTCAGGGTGTATTACACTGCCAGTGCAACTGAAAGAGCAGGGTGGATGTGCACTGCCAGTGCAACTGAATAGGCAGGGTGGATGTGCACTGGCAGTGCAACTGAATGGGCGGGGTGGATGTGCACTGCCAGTGCTATTGAATGGGCAGGGTGGATGTGCACTGCCAGTGCTACTGAATGGGCAGGGTGGATGTGCACTGCCAGTGCTACTAAATGTTCAGGGTGGATGTAATGGGCAGGGTTGCATGTGCGATGCCAGTGCTACTGAATGGCCAGGGTGGAAGTACACTGCCAGTGCAACTTAATGGGCAGGGTATATGTACACTGCCAGTGCAACCGAATGGGCATGGTGGATGTGCATTGCCAGTGCAACCTGAATGGGCGGGGTGGATGTGCACTGGCAGTGCCACTGAATGGGCAGGGTGGAAGTGCACTGGCAGTGCAACTGGATGGGCAGGGTGAATGTACACTGGCAGTGCAACTGAATGGGTGGGGTGGATGTGCAATGTCAGTGCAACTGAATGGGTGGGGTGGATGTGCAATGTCAGTGCAACTGAATGGGCAGGGTGGATGTGCAATGCCAGTGCAACTGAATGGGAAGGGTGGGTGTGCAATGCCAGTGCAACTGAATGGGCAGGGTGGATATGCACTGACAATGCAACTGAATGGGCAGGGTGGATGTACACTGACAGTGCAACTGAATGAGCCGGGTGGATGTGCACTGGCAGTGCAACTGATTGGGCAGGGTGAATGTACACTGGCAGTGCAACTGAATGGGTGGGGTGGATGTGCAATGTCAGTGCAACTGAATGGGCAGGGTGGATGTGCACTGCCAGTGCAACTAAATGGGTAGGGTGGATGTGCACTGCCATTGCAACTGTATGGGCCAGGTATATGTGTACTGACAGTGCAACTGAATGGGCAGGGTGGATGTGCACTGCCAACTGAATGGGCCGGGTGGATATGCACTGCCAATGCAACTGAATGGGCGGGGTGGATGTACACTGGCAGTGCAACTGAATGAGCTGGGTGGATGTGCACTGCCAGTGCAACTGAATGGGCAGGGTGGATGTGCACTGGCAGTGCAACTGAATGGGCAGGGTGGATGTGCACTGCCAGTGCTACTGAATGGGCAGGGTGGATATGCACTGCCAGTGCTACTAAATGTTCAGGGTGGATGTAATGGGCAGGGTTGCATGTGCGATGCCAGTGCAACTGAATGGGCAGGGTTGATGTGCACTGCCAGTGCAACTGAATGAGCTGGGTGGGTGTGCACCGCCAGTGCAACTGAATGGGCAGGGTGGATGCGCACTGCCAGTGCTAATGAATGGTCATGGTGGATTTAATGGGCAGGGTTGGATGTGTGATGCCAATGCTACTGAATGGTCAGGGTGGATGTGCACTGCCAGTGCAACTGAATGGGCCAGGTATATGTGTACTGACAGTGCAACTGAATGGGCAGGGTGGATCTGCACTGCCAACTGAATGGGCAGAGTGGATATGCACTGCCAATGCAACTGAATGGGCGGGGTGGATTTACACTGGCAGTGCAACTGAATGAGCTGGGTGGATGTGCACTGCCAGTGCAACTGAATGGGCAGGATGGATGTGCACTGCCAGTGCCACTGAATGGGCAGGGTGGATGTGCACTGGTAGTGCCACTGAATGGGCAGGGTGGATGTGCACTGCCAGTGAAACTGAATGGGCAGGGTATATGTGCACTGCCAGTGAAACTGAATGGGCAGGGTGGATCTGCACTGCCAACTGAACGGACAGGGTGGATATGCACTGACAATGCAACTGAATGGGCAGGGTGGATGTACACTGACAGTGCAACTGAATGAGCCGGGTGGATGTGCACTGGCAGTGCAACTGAATGGGTGGGGTGGATGTGCAATGTCAGTGCAACTGAATGGGCAGGGTGGATGTGCACTGCCAGTGCAACTAAATGGGCAGGGTGGATGTGCACTGCCATTGCAACGGAATGAGCAGGGTGGGTCAGCACTGCCAGTGCAACTGAATGGGCAAGGTGGATGTGCACTGGCAGTTCAACTGAGTGGGTGGGGTGGATGTGCCATGTCAGTGCAACTGAATGGGCAGGGTGGATGTGCAATGCCAGTGCAACTGAATGGGAAGGGTGGATGTGCACTGCCAGTGCTACTAAATGTTCAGGGTGGATGTAATGGGCAGGGTTGCATGTGCGATGCCAGTGCTACTGAATGGCCAGGGTGGATGTGCACTGCCAGTGTAACTTAATGGGCAGGGTATATGTACACTGCCAGTGCAACTGAATGAGCATGGTGGATGTGCACTGCCAGTGCAACCTGAATGGGTGGGGTGGATGTGCACTGGCAGTGCCACTGAATGGGCAGGGTGGATGTGCACTGCCAGTGCAACTGAATGGGCAGGGTTGGTGTGCACTGCCAGCGCAACTGAATGGGCGGATTGGATGTGCACTGCCAGTGCAACTGAATGGACAGGGTGGATGTGCACTGCCAGTGCTACTGAATGGTCAGGGTGGATGTGCACTGCCAGTGCAACTGAATGGGCCAGGTATATGTGTACTGACAGTGCAACTGAATGGGCAGGGTGGATGTGCACTGCCAACTGAATGGGCAGGGTGGATATGCACTGCCAATGCAACTGAATGGGCGGGGTGGATGTACACTGGCAGTGCAACTGAATGAGCTGGGTGGATGTGCACTGCCAGTGCAACTGAATGGGCAGGATGGATGTGCACTGCCAGTGCCACTGAATGGGCAGGGTGGATGTGCACTGGTAGTGCCACTGAATGGGCAGGGTGGATGTGCACTGCCAGTGAAACTGAATGGGCAGGGTATATGTGCACTGCCAGTGAAACTGAATGGGCAGGGTGGATCTGCACTGCCAACTGAACGGACAGGGTGGATATGCACTGACAATGCAACTGAATGGGCAGGGTGGATGTACACTGACAGTGCAACTGAATGAGCCGGGTGGATGTGCACTGGCAGTGCAACTGAATGGGTGGGGTGGATGTGCAATGTCAGTGCAACTGAATGGGCAGGGTGGATGTGCACTGCCAGTGCAACTAAATGGGCAGGGTGGATGTGCACTGCCATTGCAACGGAATGAGCAGGGTGGGTCAGCACTGCCAGTGCAACTGAATGGGCAAGGTGGATGTGCACTGGCAGTTCAACTGAGTGGGTGGGGTGGATGTGCCATGTCAGTGCAACTGAATGGGCAGGGTGGATGTGCAATGCCAGTGCAACTGAATGGGAAGGGTGGATGTGCACTGCCAGTGCTACTAAATGTTCAGGGTGGATGTAATGGGCAGGGTTGCATGTGCGATGCCAGTGCTACTGAATGGCCAGGGTGGATGTGCACTGCCAGTGTAACTTAATGGGCAGGGTATATGTACACTGCCAGTGCAACTGAATGAGCATGGTGGATGTGCACTGCCAGTGCAACCTGAATGGGTGGGGTGGATGTGCACTGGCAGTGCCACTGAATGGGCAGGGTGGATGTGCACTGCCAGTGCAACTGAATGGGCAGGGTTGGTGTGCACTGCCAGCGCAACTGAATGGGCGGATTGGATGTGCACTGCCAGTGCAACTGAATGGACAGGGTGGATGTGCACTGCCAGTGCTACTGAATGGTCAGGGTGGATGTGCACTGCCAGTGCAACTGAATGGGCCAGGTATATGTGTACTGACAGTGCAACTGAATGGGCAGGGTGGATGTGCACTGCCAACTGAATGGGCAGGGTGGATATGCACTGCCAATGCAACTGAATGGGCGGGGTGGATGTACACTGGCAGTGCAACTGAATGAGCTGGGTGGATGTGCACTGCCAGTGCAACTGAATGGGCAGGGTGGATGTGCACTGCCAGTGCTACTGAATGGGAAGGGTGGATGTGCACTGCCAGCGCTACTAAATGTTCAGGGTGGATGTAATGGGCAGGGTTGCATGTGCGATGCCAGTGCTACTGAATGGCCAGGGTGGATGTGCACTGCCAGTGCAACTTAATGGGCAGGGTATATGTACACTGCCAGTGCAACTGAATGGGCATGGTGGATGTGCACTGCCAGTGCAACCTGAATGGGCGGGGTGGATGTGCACTGGCAGTGCCACTGAATGGGCAGGGTGGATGTGCACTGGTAGTGCCACTGAATGGGCAGGGTGGATGTGCACTGGTAGTGCCACTGAATGGGCAGGGTGGATGTGCACTGCCAGTGAAACTGAATGGGCAGGGTATATGTGCACTGACAATGCAACTGAATGGGCAGGGTGGATGTACACTGACAGTGCAACTGAATGAGCCGGGTGGATGTGCACTGGCAGTGCAACTGAATGGGTGGGGTGGATGTGCAATGTCAGTGCAACTGAATGGGCAGGGTGGATGTGCACTGCCAGTGCAACTAAATGGGCAGGGTGGATGTGCACTGCCATTGCAACGGAATGAGCAGGGTGGGTCTGCACTGCCAGTGCAACTGAATGGGCAAGGTGGATGTGCACTGGCAGTTCAACTGAGTGGGTCGGGTGGATGTGCCATGTCAGTGCAACTGAATGGGTGGGTGGATGTGCAATGCCAGTGCAACTGAATGGGAAGGGTGGATGTGCACTGCCAGTGCTACTAAATGTTCAGGGTGGATGTAATGGGCAGGGTTGCATGTGCGATGCCAGTGCTACTGAATGGCCAGGGTGGATGTGCACTGCCAGTGCAACTTAATGGGCAGGGTATATGTACACTGCCAGTGCAACTGAATGGGCATGGTGGATGTGCACTGCCAGTGCAACCTGAATGGGTGGGGTGGATGTGCACTGGCAGTGCCACTGAATGGGCAGGGTGAATGTGCACTGGCAGTGCCACTGAATGGGCAGGGTGGATGTGCACTGCCAGTGAAACTGAATGGGCAGGGTATATGTGCACTGCCAGTGAAACTGAATGGGTAGGGTGGACGTGCACTGCCAACTGAACGGACAGGGTGGATATGCACTGACAATGCAACTGAATGGGCAGGGTGGATGTACACTGACAGTGCAACTGAATGAGCCGGGTGGATGTGCACTGGCAGTGTAACTGATTGGGCAGGGTGAATGTACACTGGCAGTGCAACTGAATGGGTGGGGTGGATGTGCAATGTCAGTGCAACTGAATGGGCAGGGTGGATGTGCACTGCCAGTGCAACTAAATGGGTAGGGTGGATGTGCACTGCCATTGCAACGGAATGAGCAGGGTTGGTCCGCACTGCCAGTGCAACTGAATGGGCAAGGTGGATGTGCACTGGCAGTTCAACTGAGTGGGTGGGGTGGATGTACAATGCCAGTGCAACTGAATGGGAAGGGTGGGTGTGCAATGCCAGTGCAACTGAATGGGCAGGGTGGATGTGCACTGCCAGTGCAACTGAATGAGCAGGGTGGGGGTGCACTGCCAGTGCAACTGAATGGGCAGGGTTGGTGTGCACTGCCAGCGCAACTGAATGGGCGGATTGGATGTGCACTGCCAGTGCAAATGAATGGACAGGGTGGATGTGCACTGCCAGTGCAACTGAATGGTCAGGGTGGATGTGCACTGCCAGTTCAACTGAATGGGCAGAGTGGTTGTGCGCTGCCAGTGCTACTGAATGGGCAGGCTTGATGTGCACTGCCAGTGCTACTGAATGGGCAGGGTGGATGTGCACTACCAGTGCTACTGAATGGTCAGGGGGCATGTAATGGGCAGGGTTTGATGTGCACTGCCAGTGCAACTGAATGGGCAGGGTGTATTACACTGCCAGTGCAACTGAAAGAGCAGGGTGGATGTGCACTGCCAGTGCAACTGAATAGGCAGGGTGGATGTGCACTGGCAGTGCAACTGAATGGGCGGGGTGGATGTGCACTGCCAGTGCTACTGAATGGGCAGGGTGGATGTGCACTGCCAGTGCTACTAAATGTTCAGGGTGGATGTAATGGGCAGGGTTGCATGTGCGATGCCAGTGCTACTGAATGGCCAGGGTGGAAGTACACTGCCAGTGCAACTTAATGGGCAGGGTATATGTACACTGCCAGTGCAACCGAATGGGCATGGTGGATGTGCATTGCCAGTGCAACCTGAATGGGCGGGGTGGATGTGCACTGGCAGTGCCACTGAATGGGCAGGGTGGAAGTGCACTGGCAGTGTCACTGAATGGGCAGGGTGGATGTGCACTGGCAGTGCAACTGAATGGGCAGGGTGAATGTACACTGGCAGTGCAACTGAATGGGTGGGGTGGATGTGCAATGTCAGTGCAACTGAATGGGTGGGGTGGATGTGCAATGTCAGTGCAACTGAATGGGCAGGGTGGATGTGCAATGCCAGTGCAACTGAATGGGAAGGGTGGGTGTGCAATGCTAGTGCAACTGAATGGGCAGGGTGGATATGCACTGACAATGCAACTGAATGGGCAGGGTGGATGTGCACTGGTAGTGCAACTGATTGGGCAGGGTGAATGTACACTGGCAGTGCAACTGAATGGGTGGGGTGGATGTGCACTGGCAGTGCAACTGATTGGGCAGGGTGAATGTACACTGGCAGTGCAACTGAATGGGTGGGGTGGATGTGCAATGTCAGTGCAACTGAATGGGCAGGGTGGATGTGCACTGCCAGTGCAACTAAATGGGTAGGGTGGATGTGCACTGCCATTGCAACGGAATGAGCAGGGTTGGTCCGCACTGCCAGTGCAACTGAATGGGCAAGGTGGATGTGCACTGCCAGTGCAACTGAATGAGCAGGGTGGGGGTGAACTGCCAGTGCAACTGAATGGGCAGGGTTGGTGTGCACTGCCAGCGTAACTGAATGGGCGGATTGGATGTGCACTGCCAGTGCAACTGAATGGACAGGGTGGATGTGCACTGCCAGTGCAACTGAATGGTCAGGGTGGATGTGCACTGCCAGTTCAACTGAATGGGCAGAGTGGTTGTGCGCTGCCAGTGCTACTGAATGGGCAGGCTTGATGTGCACTGCCAGTGCTACTGAATGGGCAGGGTGGATGTGCACTACCAGTGCTACTGAATGGTCAGGGGGCATGTAATGGGCAGGGTTTGATGTGTGCTGCCAGTGCTATTGAAAGGTCAGGGTGGATGTGCACTGCCAGTGCAACTGAATGGGCAGGGTGTATTACACTGCCAGTGCAACTGAAAGAGCAGGGTGGATGTGCACTGCCAGTGCAACTGAATAGGCAGGGTGGATGTGCACTGGCAGTGCAACTGAATGGGCGGGGTGGATGTGCACTGCCAGTGCTATTGAATGGGCAGGGTGGATGTGCACTGCCAGTGCTACTGAATGGGCAGGGTGGATGTGCACTGCCAGTGCTACTAAATGTTCAGGGTGGATGTAATGGGCAGGGTTGCATGTGCGATGCCAGTGCTACTGAATGGCCAGGGTGGAAGTACACTGCCAGTGCAACTTAATGGGCAGGGTATATGTACACTGCCAGTGCAACCGAATGGGCATGGTGGATGTGCATTGCCAGTGCAACCTGAATGGACGGGGTGGATGTGCACTGGCAGTGCCACTGAATGGGCAGGGTGGAAGTGCACTGGCAGTGCCACTGAATTGGCCAGGTGGATGTGCACTGGCAGTTCAACTGAATGGGCAGGGTGATTGTACACTGGCAGTGCAACTGAATGGGTGGGGTGGATGTGCAATGTCAGTGCAACTGAATGGGTGGGGTGGATGTGCAATGTCAGTGCAACTGAATGGGCAGGGTGGATGTGCAATGCCAGTGCAACTGAATGGGCAGGGTGGGTGTGCAATGCCAGTGCAACTGAATGGGCAGGGTGGATGTGCACTGCCAGTGCAACTGAATGGACAGGGTAGATGTGCACTGCCAGTGCAACTGAATGGTCAGGGTGGATGTGCACTGCCAGTTCAACTGAATGGGCAGAGTGGTTGTGCGCTGCCAGTGCTACTGAATGGGCAGGGTTGATGTGCACTGCCAGTGCTACTGAATGGGCAGGGTGGATGTGCACTACCAGTGCTACTGAATGGTCAGGGTGCATGTAATGGGCAGGGTTTGATATGTGCTGCCAGTGCTATTGAATGGTCAGGGTGGATGTGCACTGCCAGTGCAACTGAATGGGCAGGGTGTATGTGCACTGCCAGTGCAACTGAAAGAGCAGGGTGGATGTGCACTGCCAGTGCAACTGAATAGGCAGGGTGGATGTGCACTGGCAGTGCAACTGAATGGGCGGGGTGGATGTGCACTGCCAGTGCTACTGAATGGGCAGGGTGGATGTGCACTGCCAGTGCTACTAAATGTTCAGGGTGGATGTAATGGGCAGGGTTGCATGTGCGATGCCAGTGCTACTGAATGGCCAGGGTGGATGTACACTGCCAGTGCAACTTAATGGGCAGGGTATATGTACACTGCCAGTGCAACTGAATGGGCATGGTGGATGTGCATTGCCAGTGCAACCTGAATGGGCGGGGTGGATGTGCACTGGCAGTGCCACTGAATGGGCAGGGTGGAAGTGCACTGGCAGTGCCACTGAATGGGCAGGGTGGATGTGCACTGCCAGTGAAAGTGAATGGGCAGGGTATATGTGCACTGCCAGTGCAACTGAATGGGCAGGGTGGACGTGCACTGCCAACTGAACGGACAGGGTGGATATGCACTGACAATGCAACTGAATGGGCAGGGTGGATGTACACTGACAGTGCAACTGAATGAGCCGGGTGGATGTGCACTGCCAGTGCAACTGAATGGGCAGGGTGGATGTGCACTGGCAGTGCAACTGAATGGGCAGGGTGAATGTACACTGGCAGTGCAACTGAATGGGTGGGGTGGATGTGCAATGTCAGTGCAACTGAATGGGCACGGTGGATGTGCACTGCCAGTGCAACTAAATGGGCAGGGTGGACGTGCACTGCCAACTGAACGGACAGGGTGAATATGCACTGACAATGCAACTGAATGGGCAGGGTGGATGTACACTGACAGTGCAACTGAATGAGCCGGGTGGATGTGCACTGCCAGTGCAACTGAATGGGCAGGGTGGATGTGCACTGGCAGTGCAACTGAATGGGCAGGGTGAATGTACACTGGCAGTGCAACTGAATGGGTGGGGTGGATGTGCAATGTCAGTGCAACTGAATGGGCACGGTGGATTTGCACTGCCAGTGCAACTGAATGGGCAAGGTGGATGTGCACTGGCAGTGCAACTGAGTGGGTGGGGTGGATGTGCAATGTCAGTGCAACTGAATGGGCAGGGTGGATGTGCACTGCGTGTGCAACTGAATGGGAAGGGTGGGTGTGCAATGCCAGTGCAACTGAATGGGCAGGGTGGATGTGCACTGCCAGTGCAACTGAATGAGCAGGATGGGGGCGCACTGCCAGTGCAACTGAATGGGCGGAGTGGATGTGCACTGCCAGTGCAACTGAATGGACAGGGTGGATGTGCACTGCCAGTGCAACTGAATGGTCAGGGTGGATGTGCACTGCCAGTTCAACTGAATGGGCAGAGTGGTTGTGCGCTGCCAGTGCTACTGAATGGGCAGGGTTGATGTGCACTGCCAGTGCTACTGAATGGGCAGGGTGGATGTGCACTACCAGTGCTACTGAATGGTCAGGGTGCATGTAATGGGCAGGGTTTGATGCGTGCTGCCAGTGCTATTGAATGGTTGGGGTGGATGTGCACTGCCAGTGCAACTGAATGGGCAGGGTGTATGTGCACTGCCAGTGCAACTGAAAGAGCAGGGTGGACATGCACTGCCAACTGAACGGACAGGGTGGATATGCACTGACAATGCAACTGAATGGGCTGGGTGGATGTACACTGACAGTGCAACTGAATGAGCCGGGTGGATGTGCACTGCCAGTGCAACTGAATGGGAGGGGTGGATGTGCAATGTCAGTGCAACTGAATGGGCAGGGTGGATGTGCACTGCCAGTGCAACTAAATGGGCAGGGTGGATGTGCACTGCCAGTGCAACTGAATGAGCAGGGTGGGGCTGCACTGCCAGTGCAACTGAATGGGCAGGGTTGGTGTGCACTGCCAGTGCAACTGAATGGGCGGAGTGGATGTGCACTGCCAGTGCAACTGAATGGACAGGGTGGATGTGCACTGCCAGTGCAACTGAATGGTCAGGGTGGATGTGCACTGCCAGTTCAACTGAATGGGCAGAGTGGTTGTGCGCTGCCAGTGCTACTGAATGGGCAGGGTTGATGTGCACTGCCAGTGCTACTGAATGGGCAGGGTGGATGTGCACTACCAGTGCTACTGAATGGTCAGGGTGCATGTAATGGGCAGGGTTTGATGTGTGCCGCCAGTGCTATTGAATGGTCAGGGTGGATGTGCACTGCCAGTGCAACTGAATGGGCAGGGTGGATGTACACTGACAGTGCAACTGAATTGTCAGGGTGGATGTGCACTGCCAGTGCAACTGAATGGGCAGGGTGGATGTGCACTGCCAGTGCAACTGAATGAGCAGGGTGGGTGTGCATTGCCAGTGCAACTGAATGGGCGGGGTGGATGTGCACTGCCAGCGCAACTGAATGGACAGGGTGGATGTGCACTGCCAGTGCAACTGAATGGGCAGGGTGGCTGTGCATGGCCAGTGCTACTGAATGGGCAGTGTGGATGTGCACTGCCAGTGCTAATGAATGGTCAGGGTGGATGTAATGGGCAGGGTTGCATGTGCGATGCCAGTGCTACTGAATGGCCAGGGTGGATGTGCACTGCCAGTGCAACTTAATGGGCAGGGTATATGTACACTGCCAGTGCAACTGAATGGGCATGGTGGATGTGCACTGCCAACTGAATGGGCAGGGTGGATATACACTGCCAATGCAACTGAATGGGCGGGGTGGATGTACACTGCCAGTGCAACTGAATGTGCGGGGTGGATGTGCAATGTCAGTGCAACTGAATGGGCGGGGTGGATGTGCAGTGCCAGTGCAACTGAATGGGCCAGGTATATGTGTACTGCCAGTGCAACTGAATGGGCAGGGTGGATGTGCGCTGCCAACTGAATGGGCAGGGTGAATATGCACTGCCAATGCAACTGAATGGGTGGGGTGGATGTACACTGGCAGTGCAACTGAATGAGCAGGGTGGATGTGCACTGCCAGTGCAACTGAATGGGCAGGGTGGATGTGCACTGGCAGTGCAACTGAATGGGCGGGGTGGATGTGCACAGCCAGTGCTACTGAATGGGCAGGGTAGATGTGCACTGCCAGTGCTACTGAATGGGCAGGGTGGATGTGCACTGCCAGTGCTACTAAATGTTCAGGATGGATGTAATGGGCAGGGTTGCATGTGCGATGCCAGTGCTACTGAATGGCCAGGGTGGATGTGCACTGCCAGTGCAACTTAATGGGCAGGGAATATGTACACTGCCAGTGCAACTGAATGGGCATGGTGGATGTGCACTGCCAATTGAATTGGCGGGGTGGATGTACACTGCCAGTGCAACTGAATGAGCAGGGTGGAAACGCACTCCAGTGCAACTGAATGTGCGGGGTGGATATGCAATGTCAGTGCAACTGAATGGGCAGGGTGGAAGTGCACTGGCAGTGCAACTGAATGGGCAGTGTGGATGTGCACTGCCAGTGCAAATGAATGGGAAGGGTGGGTGTGCACTGCCAGTGCAGCTGAATGGGCAGGGTGGGTGTGCACTGCCAGTGCAAATGAATGAGCAGGGTGGGTGTGCACTGCCAGTGCATTTGAATGGGCAAGGTGGATGTGCACTGGCAGTGCAACTGAATGGGTGGGGTGGAAGTGCAATGTCAGTGCAACTGAATGGGCAGGGTGGATGTGCACTGCCAGTGCAACTGAATGGGAAGGGTGGGTGTGCACTGCCAGTGCAACTGAATGGGCAGGGTGGGTGTGCACTGCCAGTGCAAATGAATGAGCAGGGTGGGTGTGCAGTGCAACTGAATGGGCAGGGTGGGTGTGTACTGCCAGTGCAACTGAATGGAGAGGGTGGATGTGCACTGCCAGTGCAATTGAATGGGCAGGGCGGATCTGCACTGCCAGTGCAACTGAATGGGCAGGGTGGCTGTGCACTGCCCGTGCTACTGAATGGTCAGGGTGGATGTAATGGGCAGGGTTGGATGTGCGCTGCCAGTGCTACTGAATGGTCAGGGTGGATGTGCACTGCCAGTGCAACTGAAGGGGCAGGGTGGATGTGCACTGCCAGTGCAACTGAATGGGTGGGGTCTATGCACACTGCCAGTGCAACTGAATGGGCAGGGTGGATGTGCAGTGCCAGTGCAACTGAATGGGCCAGGTATATGTGTACTGCCAGTGCAACTGAATGGGCAGGGTGGATGTGCGCTGCCAACTGAATGGGCAGGGTGAATATGCACTGCCAATGCAACTGAATGGGTGGGGTGGATGTACACTGGCAGTGCAACTGAATGAGCAGAGTGGATTTGCACTGCCAGTGCAACTGAATGTGTGGGGTGGATATGCAATGTCAGTGCAACTGAATGGGCGGGGTGGATGTGCACTGCCAGTGCAACTGAATGGGCAGGGTGGATGTGCACTGCCAGTGCAACTGAATGAGCAGGGTAGGTGTGCACTGCCAGTGCAATTGAATGGGCAAGGTGGATGTGCACTGGCAGTGCAACTGAATGGGCGGGGTGGATGTGCAATGTCAGTGCAACTGAATGGGCAGGGTGGATGTGCACTGCCAGTGCAACTGAATGGGTGGGGTGGGTGTGCACTGCCAGTGCAACTGAATGGGCAGGGTGGCTGTGCACTGCCCGTGCTACTGAATAGTCAGGGTGGATGTAATGGGCAGGGTTGGATGTGCACTGCCAGTGCAACTGAATGGGTAGGGTGGATGTGCACTGCCAGTGCAACTGAATGGGCAGGATGCATGTACACTGCCAGTTCAACTGAATGGGCAGGGTGGAGATGCACTGCCAGTGCAACTGAGTGGGCAGGGTGGATGTGCACTGCCAGTGCAACTGAATGAGCAGGGTCTGTGTGCACTGCCAGTGCAACTGAATGGGCAGGGTGGGTGTGCACTGCCAGTGCAACTGAATGGACAGGGTGGATGTGCACTGCCAGTGCTACTGAATGGGCAGGGTGGAAGTGCACTGCCAGTGCTACTGAATGGTCAGGGTGGATGTAATGGGCAGGGTTGGATGTGGGATGCCAGTGCTACTGAATGGTCAGGGTGGATGTGCACTGCCAGTGCACATGTGCACTGCCAGTGTAAACTGAATGGGCAGGGTGTATGTGCAATGCAGTGCAACTGAATGGGCGGGGTGGATGTACACTGCCAGTGCAACTGAATAGGCAGGGTGGAGGTGCACTGGCAGTGGAAGTGAATGGGTAGGGTGGATGTACACTGCCAGTGCAACTAAATGGGAAGGGAGGATGTAATGGGCAGGGTTGGATGTGCACTGCCAGTGCTACTGAATGGGCAGGGTGGCTGTGCACTGCCCGTGCTATTGAATGGTCAGGGTGGATGTAATGGGCAGGGTTGGATGTGCACTGCCAGTGCAACTGAATGGGTAGGGTGGATGTGCACTGCCAGTGCAACTGAATGGGCAGGATGCATGTACACTGCCAGTTCAACTGAATGGGCAGTGTGGAGGTGCACTGCCAGTGCAACTGAGTGGGCAGGGTGGATGTGCACTGCCAGTGCAACTGAATGAGCAGGGTCTGTGTGCACTGCCAGTGCAACTGAATGTGCAGGGTGGATGTGCACTGCCAGTGCAACTGAATGGACAGGGTGGATGTGCACTGCCACAACTACTGAATGGGCAGGGTGGAAGTGCACTGCCAGTGCTACTGAATGGTCAGGGTGGATGTAATGGGCAGGGTTGGATGTGGGATGCCAGTGCTACTGAATGGTCATGGTGGATGTGCACTGCCAGTGCACATGTGCACTGCCAGTGTAAACTGAATGGGCAGGGTGTATGTGCAATGCCAGTGCAACTGAATGGGCGGGGTGGATGTACACTGCCAGTGCAACTGAATAGGCAGGGTGGATGTGCACTGGCAGTGGAAGTGAATGGGTAGGGAGGATGTACACTGCCAGTGCAACTGAATGGGCAGGGAGGATGTGCACTGTCAACGGAATGGGCAGGATGGATGTGCACTGCAAGTGCAAGTGAATGGGCAGGGTGGTTGTGCACTGCCAGTGTAACTGAATGGGCAGGGTGGATTTGCACTGACAGTGCAACTAAATAGGCTGGGTGGATGGAATGGGCAAGGTGAATGTGCACTGCCAGTACAACTGATTGGGCCGGGTGGATGTGCACTGCCAGAGGAACTGAATGGGCAGGGTGGATGTGCACTGCCAGTGCACCTGTGCACTGCCAGTGCAACTGAATGGGCGGGTGAATGTGCACTGCCAGTGCAACTGAATGGACAGGGTGGATGTACACTTCCAGTGTAACTGAATGGGCAGGGTGGATGTGCACTGGGATTGCAACTGAATGGGCAGGGTGGATGTACACTGCCAGTGCAACTGAACGAGCAGGGTGGATGTGCACTGGGATTGCAACTGAATGGGCAGGGTGAATGTACATTGCCAGTGCAACTGAATGGGCTGGGTGGATGTGCACTGGGATTGCAACTGAATGGGCAGGGTGAATGTACACTGCCAGTGCAACTGAATGGGCGGGGTGGATGTGCACTGCCAGACACAGCCACTTTGCACATGAACACAATGACGTGGCAGTGGCCGGGCAATGCAAATGAGGCCAAACCTCTACATCCAAACTGGCAAACCTAAACCATACAAATAAACGTCTTGTGCCTGTAGTTATTTGGAGTGTTCCAACATGGTCTAAGTGTTCTTGTTTTTGATATGATATGATATGATATGGCATTTGTAACGCACCTATACACAAGCGTTTCAAGTGTTTCAAGGCGCGACGAGGCAGGGAGGGGGAGACGGGGGAAGACAGACAACGATCCTACTAGGCCAGGTGTCATTCAGATCGCGCAAGTGCAGGGGAAGGGGGAAGGGACAAAGCGCAAGGGGAGGGGAAGGGGCAAGTGCAGTACAAGGTAAGTATATATAATAAAATGAATAGGGCCAGCTGGTGGCAAGTGCAAGGTAAGTGCAGACAAGTGCTGGGAACGGGGGCTGTAGGGATACAGAGACAGTCCCGCAGAGCAGGGGTTGCCAGTGAGGCAGTGCAAGTGCAGAGTGGCTGGGCCCAGGACCGAGGTCGGCGAGAGTGGCCCAGTTGCAGATTCGGTGCAGATTCAGCGAAGAATTAGCAAGGGAGAGGGAGAGAGAAAGCAGAAGCAAAGAGGAAGGTTTTGAGGTGCTTCTGGAACCGTAGATGTGGGGCAAGTGCAAATTATGCAGGCCGGATGTCTGTTTCCTTATGTATTTAGCCCCTGTGTTTGGCCATAAGTGCTGACCTTTGATGAAACAGGCTGAAATCATAACCTGTGCTCCAGAACATGGAGCATTCGTAAGCACAAACGCATTTTACGCACGCGCAAACATGAGAACAAATACAGATGCATGTATTTGTGCTAATGTTAATTCTCTCTGAGCATGCACAAAGCACATTTGCGCATGGAGAAACTGCGATTGCGCTTGCACAATTTACATTAATACCCCCACTGGTGTCTTCACTTTTACAGAATACCACATAATTAATACCACCGAGATTAATTTGGAGCACCGTTTTCATTTTATGATATTGGTTCTGTTCCCTTGGTGAAGTGAGTTTGGAGAGGTCTTGGGCCTGACATTTGTTTCTTCAGTTATAAATCAGGCAGAGTTACTGCAGACAGCTTTAGCGAATTTCAGCACTGACGCTGCTAATGAAAAACAGCTGGAGGTTGAAATGAATCTGAAATCTACTGTGGTGGCAAAAAGAGATGCAGAGGTCTGCATTAGGAGGCAGTTCAGTTTGGGGTGTGCTCTGCAAATGAATAATAAAAAAATATGTAAGTAGCCCCTTTTACATTTCACTGCATGGTTTCGTGTGCATCACCTTGGGCCTCATTACGGGTCTGGCAATAACCGTGCCGGTAAAACTGGCGTGTTGCTGACAGACCTGACAAAATTACTGGCGCTTGACTTTGCGGTGCCACTGGGCTATTCCGAGTTCGATAGCCAGACGCCGACTCAGAGCCACCTCCAATCTTCTGTGGTGTGCCCCAGGGAGCCTGTCTATCTCCCACATTATTCAATATTTATATCAGACCATTCTGTGATGTCATGCCATGGGCAACATCGGGTACACCAGCTAGTTCATCATAAAAGGTATCCCTCTGAGAGATCGCATCTCCTCCAGTAGACAAGCTATGCGCAGGATCCCGGTTGCAGCCCGCTTTCAATTTGAAACTGCTATATTGATCCACAGATGCCTCTACGGGAAAGACCCAACTTACTTGCAAACCCGGCTGGTTATATACAAGCCTAAAAGAACCTTACGCTCCAGTAATTTGGCCCATAGTCAAACGGGCAAATGGTTTAGGCACTTCATTTCCTAACATGGCAGGTCGTTCCTGGAACTCTCTACCCGTGGAACTACGACAGGAAGTAAACCTGATGCTCTTCTGTAAATCACTAAAGACCTTGCTCTTTGGCTAAAACGGTCGAACTAGTTCTTCTCAGGCTTCTTCTTTTTTTCTCCTTTCTCCTGCCCTGTTTTTGTGTATGTACCTTTGTGTTCTTGTGTGGCATGATGCCTATGGGTTTTCACATAAATAAATAAATACAAATAAAATGTATTGAGGAACTGTCGCTACGTGTTTCGGCGTTAAGGAAGCGCTGAAGGCCTGCTGCAGGTCAAATGGTTGTAGGCGGCACAGCCAGGTGATGCTTACCTCTGTGATGGGCGGAGTGGGCTCCATTTGGACCTCTGTCGAGCTCGTAAGTTCAGGAGAGGTTGTGTCCAAGATCTCCACTGCAAGACTGAGCAATAGCCGGGCACGGAACGAGACTCCCTCTCCTAGGCCCTCATTCAGGTCCTGGTGCTCGTCCATCAATGTGTAATTACGAGTGGAGCCATACATGTTCACCCAGGCGGGGCCCAGGGTGGGCAGGAAACCTAGAAGTCGAAAAAGAGATACACAACATGTATGATTATGTGACTCCCAATGAGATGAACAGAACGGGAAGCTGCCTGCAGAGCTGCCGCCAAACTTGCGATTTTCACCAGCGCCTGCAAATGGGCAATTACCGGGTCATTACAACCCTGCCAGACCCCGTAATTGCCCATTTGCGGGCGCCAGAAAAAAGATGCTCCCCATTCCGATTCGCCCCATATGGCTGAATGGGAATGGGGAGGATGGATGCGCCGGCACCGTTTATAATGGTGCCGATGCATCCAACATGCTGTGCTCGCCGGTGCCTTTCTGCCCGCCAGGACAGACCTGGTGGGCAGAAAGGCCCCCGCGAGCACAATTCGTACTTTACTGGTCTGGGAAATACGGTACTGGCATGCTTACCGGTACCATAGTTCCCGGACCGGCAAACTTATAAAGAGGCCCATTATCCTGATTACAATGTACTGCTAAAAAATGAATGATTTATTTTTATAACTGCAATGATAATAAGACTGGCATTGAAGACCTTATATAAAATGGTAGTTATGTGCAGGTATCTGACACCATGTCACTTCAACTATCGCATCACTCCCCGCTACCACCTAAACAATTAGTGATCACTAAATCTGCACTCGCTCAGTGTCTGTTTAACATTTGTATTCTTGCTCATATATATATATATATATATATATATATATATATATATATATATATATATATATATATATATATATATATATATATATATATATATATATATATATATATTAACTTTGCTCATTTGGCCCTTTCCACATTTCCACACAGAGTATTCTGGGTGAGATGTGTTCATTCTAATGCAGCCTCCCAATGAATCAATGGATTATCTACCTAGCTTCTCAGAATAGAATAACAATAACACCTTTTTATAGCGCCTCGTGATGCATTCCTCTTGCTACGGAGGCCTGGAATAATAGGTGTTAATATTACCCAATATAATGGCACTCAGGCACTCAGTTTATCCACCATAGGAAGAATGAAGCACCGAGTCGGCCCTGCCACGATTCGAACATGCAACCTACAGGCTGAGCACGGCGGGCTTTTACTTGTGTTTCACTCACAGAGCTATCTTGCCACCTTTTTCTAATGATCCATCTGGCTAGGCTTGTGGTCTGGAGCTTCTCTAGTTGATCTTGTCCTGAGCACTTATGATAAATTGGGCGATCTCCGCACTTCCTCCGGTGCGTCACGTACCTTTGTCGCCCTCGTTGGATATCTTCCGCAGGTCGATGAAGTGAGTCCCGATGGCCACATCGTTCACCTTGTCCGAGTCGCGGATTTGGATCTTCATGCGCTTGCACAGCGGCGGGAACATGTCGGTGAAGATGATCTGCTCGTTCCACATGGGCTCGTAGCTGCTCTTCTGGACCGAGGTTTTCCCCTGGTGCCGGGGAAAGGAAACAGAATTTGCATGTCAGGCTATGACATAGGAAGGCTTTGAGCATGGAATGGCTATCTGCATACATGTGATTAAGCACAGACAGGGGCTGATTCTCAAGGATTTGCACTGGACCAAATGATGCGATGCGGGTAGGCATCTCAGATAAGTAAATGCTGCAGAGGTCTGCAACCTGTGGCTCTTGAGATCTCTAAGCCACCAATGATGCCTCACCATTGACCATGTTGGCTGTGGCTTATGGGAGTTGTAGTTCAAAGCCTCTAGAGACCCAAAGGCTGCAGATCCCTGTCCTGGAAGATGCTCTGAGTATAAAACCTGAGCAAGTCTGGAGGTGCTCGTGTGCAAACGGGATTCATAAGGGTTTGTTCAGAGGCGTCTTGGGGATGCTGCGGCCATCTCCAGATGTGCCCCACTTTTAGACTTTATGAATCAGGCAGGAGGTAGCAAGTGCTGATCTGAGTGAGATGCTTACATGCTCCTCCTCCATCCCTCCTAAGCAAGGCCTTGATATTCAAGTATACCATCATGCAATAGATATGTGACTCTTTTTAGTTTTGGCTACTATGTGGTGCTGTAAACGCTGCCTGTAAGCCAAAACTATTATAATGGGAAGGGAATGCAGGGGAGAGGTGGGATGTGGGAGGGATGCACAGCTTATGGCTGTTGTGTGGAATTTTGGCCACCCACTGACTGATCCAAGCTATGCAAATGCCTTTGACCATTCCCACCCAGTACCTTGTCCCCCCACCCCCTCGTCGCCCACAACCCCCCTTTTGAGCTAGCTCCTGTGCTTTCAGTGCTGCCATCTGAATGGTAAAAGCTTAATCACTGCAATAAACCAGATTCTGGTGTAATAAAAATGTCTCAATCCAGTGTGCTCCAGCCACTTGCTTCACGAGCAGTGTGTGCTTCCTTGCACTGAGTCCTGCTAAAAACAGGCATTGGCAAGGCCAGCGGTTTTGGCTCTGGTATAGGCATTAGGTAGGTATTTTCCAGACACTGCGGTAATTTGCTGAAATGCCATCACCATTGGCCAGCTGTCGCTATTTTAGGGCCAGGTAGTGCCATCATGGCAGTGCCTAGAAAATGAAGATTCCATTCCCACACAAAAGCCACGAGTGTTTGCTTTGCCAGAGCTTGGTTCTAAAGCATTACTGTTTTAGCAACGCACCAAATTAACTTTTTTGCAGCAGTACAAAGTGGGAGGGATCAAGAGTTGGGTTGTGCCCTCATTTATGTGCAGGAGATTATAAACTCATAAGCACAGGGACCTCAAGCATGGGGTGCAGAAAAAAAGCTAACTCCATCAGAGAAACAATACCCCATGTTGCAAACCATTCATTTTGTGTTTTAAAAAGATCATTTCATTTTAGGTAATGATCGTCTGGTGGATTAACCAAACTTCTGGATTTAACAACGGGCTTTCGTTTTCCCTGACTTTTTTCTTGCTTCTTTGTTTTTTACTAAGAGTGCTCACCTCTCAGGAGACACCATTATTAATAGTTAATGCCCTTGAGTTGCTGGCTCAAGATTACTAAGCAACGGGGTTTGCTCAGTAGTTGTCACTTTCACACAGCTGTGTGCTGTGATGCCTGGGCTGGTTATCTACCCCATTCGGTGGACGGGATCCAGAAGCGAGATGGTCCAATCAGTGCGGTGCGATAAGCCAGCCCCCCTATAATAGCGAAGGTGGACATGAATGGTAGACTTTTTAGTGATCAGCATGAGTTGTAGTTACTTGAAACCACCTAAGCTTTATGAAGACCCCAGTAGGGAATTATCTGTTCATCTTGCAAGTGTAGCGCCTCCTTATCAGTACAGTTGCAATGTTAAAACACAGGCATTTAATTACCGCCTATTATTGATATACCACCTAATTGCGGGTTATGACTGCATGGGATAGTTACCCCATAGCTCACCTTGAACGTACCGCATGGGGGCTGTGTGGATTATCTACCCGGGCAGTGCTTTCTATGCACCCCTGACAGACTGTTAAGAGACTGCAAGCGAGGGAGCTAGAGAGTAAGAGACAAAGGGAACGAGAAACATGGAAACAGAGGGAAAGAGAGAGAAAGAGACACATAAGTGCTCAGAGAGAAAAAGACAGACAGATCAGGGGAAGCACAACATGCAAAGAGAGGCAGGAGTGAAAAGAGCAAGAGCGAGAGAGAGACAAAGCGAGATAGAACGAAAGTAAAAGAAAGAGAGTGGAGTTAGATGGATGAAGGTAGATAGATAGATGGATAGATATGTAGATAGATATATAGATAGATGGCTAGATAGATGGATAGATTGATGTCTAGATGAATGGCTAGATAGATGTATACATAGAAAGATAGATAGACAGATGGTCAGATAGATGGCTAGATAGATAAGTAGATAGGGAGATGGATAGATGGCTAGATAGATGGATAGACTGATGTGTAGATGGATGGCAAGATAGATGATAGATTGGTAGATGGGTGGATAGATGGATAGGTTGATGTCTAGATGGGTGGCTAGATAGATTATAGGTTGGTAGATGGGTGGATAGATGGATAGATTGATGTCTAGATGGATGGCTGGATAGAGGATAGATAGATGGCTGGGTAGATGGCTAGATAGATAGATTGATGTCTGGATGGATGGCTAGATAGACTAGATGGATGGTAGATAGATAGATGGCTAGATATCTAGACGGAGAGATAGATGGATAGATTGATGTCTAGATGGATGATAAATATAGATAGATAGAAATAGAGATAGATAGATAGATAGATGATAGATAGATAGATGACCAGATAGATGGATAGATGTATGTATTGTTGATGGATGGCGAGATAGATGGATAGAAAGAGAGAAAGATAGATAGATGGCTAGATAGGTAGATGGACAGATTGATGGCTCGATAGACAGATGGATTGATGTCTTAATGGTTGGCGTGATAGATAGAAAGATGGCGAGATAGATGGATAGATAGATGGCTAAATAGATATACCTGACACACAAAGGGGTATTTTGGTAAATATGTTGCCCACCTTTTGTCCTGCGAAGGACACTTGAACATAGGGGTCGACCAAGTCCTTGTTTTCTCCAATGAGGGCCTTCTTCACATTAGCCATGATGCTGGTATTCATGCGGGGAAGCCCCTCGGCTCGATAAATCTTAATATAAAAGCGGGCCCACTGCCTCTCTGAGGGCACCCCATCAGGAAGAAGCAGGTTCCTAAAATAGGGAGAAGAAAAATGCACATGAATCTTTCATGGCAGAGAAGCACACTCTTCCAGGTTCCAGGCTGCTCTCAAACTCTGCACACTACTGCGCAGGCAGCACGCGGGCCAGCAGTGATGCGCGTCTGGTTCAGTTCATAGCCACATCTTTCAATGCAGGGCAGCGCAGCCCATACACTTCCTCATGCCGCGATGGCCGGCGAGTCTGTTGCGAATCATCGGTCTACGAGAGATCAGAGGAATTGAGGTTTGCTTGAAGAAGGGCCTCATTCATGGAATTTTTGCCAATACACTTTGCAGCGCTCTGTGAATTTGGCCCGGTGGAACGTGTTTGTTGGCAGTGCAAAGTCACTTTGCTCCGCGCTAGCCTTTCCATGAATTAAGCCCTAGATGTCTTCAAACAAACATAACCATTCCGACGGGTAGTAACTTTGCCAATGAAGTAGCCCGTTGGGTCCAAATCATTAGTCCGACGAAGAACTAGGCAAAATTGGTGTTTTTTCTGAGGTGTGTACCATGGATGGGCAGAAAGGTGTGAAACATATCATTATGTTACCCATGAAATATTACCCCATGATACCTCTTAATGGAGGATAATTAAAAGTTAACTTTCTTCACCTGAAAATATGTACTCATCTTGCCTTGCCACAGGCTAGGTTTTCTGAAGCCCAGCTTTCACGCCGCAGCAAGACACCTTTTTGCCACATACAGGAGGCCACCCCGCCCCCAGCACCCATCCCTCCCCATCTCCTGCTCTCTCTCCATGTGTAAGACACCCCCGCAGTCCAGGTCTCCGGCCACACCCCACTCAATTATCTAATGTGAATTTTGTCCTTGCCCTTGGCACCGGAACACGGCCTGCCATCCTCCTGACCTCACCAGGTTTGGGTGTTGTCACCACCTGCTCCCTGAGCCACATGCACGACTAGGCATGCACTATTCCCTGGCAAGCCGCCGCTGGGTAAAAGGCGGCCTGTTGGGAATTGTATTAAGTCAAAGCTGGAATAAACAGAAAGAAAACATACCATACTTAATACTGTCAAACTACTGAGGCCACATGAAGCCAGCAGAAGATACACCAGGTACCCACAGAATTGGAAGGGAGAACACTCAAGGGGGCACTGCCTGGTTAAAGAACTCAAGACCGTTCAGCTTATTGACATTGAATAATCATCTCATCATCATGGGCTAATGGCTCATGAGCTTAATGGCTCATGGGTTTATTGAACATTGAATTATCCTGTATCATGGGCTAAAGGCCCACTGGCTTATTGCGCATTGACTTATCTTGTGTTATCATGTATCTTGGGCTAATAGCTCATGATATTATTGCTCATGGGCGCATATAACTAGGGATGTGCGGAACAGCCATCCTCAGTATCATGGAAGAGCCATCCTATTTGCTGATTGGTCAGCATCTGTCCACTCAGAGAAATGGATGCCGGCCCTGTGCATTAACATTTCCGTTAGGAGCCCAGAATGTTCACCTTACTCCAATTGGATTATTTAAACCAATCACAAACCGTTTGGCCGCACGATTGTCCAAACTGTTTACAAACTTCTGGGCGGGCAGATGTTGGGGCCGGAGAGCTGCTCTTTCGAGGAAGTCTGCTGATGTTTTGGAAGTGATATCTTGCGGCACAGATATTTTCCCCATTGGTACATGTAACCAAAGCCTGTAACCATAGCCCATCTTATAAGCGTCTCAATACCGCATCAAGATTACTTATTAAGGGAGGTCCAACCCTCATTTGTTCCACACTGACTACTTTTTCCTGGAAAACCTCTAAAATGCATGCTCGTTGAGCGTCAGTGACGTTACCCTCTTCCCGCAGCAGTGACAAGCCGACGCCCACTCAATGACGACAGAGAAACATTAACACGTGGATTCACTCACCCTTCTATATCATCCTCGTCCGTCTCGTTGGCTTTATGTGGAGTTTTGATGTTGTCCCCTTTGCCAACCACAGCAATGTCACACTTCAGGTAACCTTTCAACCCGGCTGTGATGTCATCAGGGTCCGACAGAATTGCCCATTTGTGGTAAAACTGGTGTTCTGTGCAGGAAATGGTAGACAGATGTTAGCATACTTGCCAACATTCTGTGACCAAAAAGATGTAGGATTTTTCAAGTTTAAAAAATAATACTTAGCATAACAATGACATCACAGGAAATTACAAAACATACATTGTTGGCACCACTTGAGCATTGTAAAACACACAACCTATCAAACAGCACAACATTGAAAGATGCTCAAATGTTTAAAATGTATAATTCTGAATGGTAAATCAACGCCAAATTCAATAACCTAACTTCACAGAAAATAATCACACAGAGCTGGTAGGTGATGTTTTTCCACTGCTCTGTGGCAGCAGCCCGGGCAGTGCAGGTTGAACACTGAACAAAAAGGAGACTGAGACCCTCCTCAGTCTGATAGGCAGATGCTGTGTGATGATGTTACACTCTGCCACTTGCTTTAGATGCTGTGTGATGGTGTTACGCTCTGCCACTTGCCTACACTGGTGGTTCACCTAAGCTCTGTCCCGGCAAGAGTGCAGGGCAGAGCGCTGTAGCTGTCAGGTCACTGGATTGATCTGAGCCCATCCCTCAAATGTATCTCTTACCTGCCCACCGCACAGACAGATTAATTGCCTTAGAGTCACATAAATGACCTGCCACTGTAAAAAGCAGTAGGATCGGTCGCCAAAATCTATAGGCGGTAGTACTGCTTAAAAAGCAGTAGCCTACTGCCTAAATCGGTAGGGTTGGCAAGTACGTGTTAGCTCGAGCAATAACAGCGACGCATAGCATTGATGGCCTTACGTTGGCGTTGAAGGCAAGATTTCGCCTTTTCAGTAGAAAGCTAATGAATCTGACAAAACTGCTTGAGTGAATGCTTTTGAGCCTGTCTGAATCGAGTGGCCAGCATGCTATCATCTGTGAGCCCACCTGCACCATTGCTGGGGTGCAACCTTGATCATTTCATTCCCGGACCGAATAGACCAAACCTTTCTATGTTGTTACATCGCCAGTTCTTTTTCGTATGAGTTTTTTTGCTGAAATATTTCTTTGGAAAAAACGAATTGAAATTGTGTTTTGATATTTGGGGGGGTGCCCCCAACCCCCCCTGTCTTATTATTTACTCCAAATCCTCTTGTGAAGGAAGGATAGATCAGGGGCAATGCATTTGTCTTAGAAGCAAGACAACGCAGCTTTCAATCCTGATCCTGTGCTTAGAAACCACTTCTGGTATTAAGCGCGTTATAAATTAACAATTATACATAATATTATATTACCCAACCCCCCTGTATTTTCCGATGAGTTTTTTCATTGAAATATTTTCGGTAAAAGACTCATTGAAAAACATACTGGCTATGTAACAACGTCATACCGACGAGACTGGGGAATGGTTTGGCCACCAGTATCCTACCTCAGACAAGAAGCAGCCCCAGAGGCGGCTGAGCTCCATGCCATTTGCATGGGAAAACAGGCAACCTACGGGACTGGCAGGACACATTTGCGATACTGAACATCATAAGATGCACCAACTGTTTTCCAGCATGATACCCCAACTTTTCCCAGTTGAGCACTCATCCAGGATCTCACTGGATTCACACCTCTGAATAGGCCCCTGTGCCCCTATCTATCTTACAGGGCATACCCAAAAGGTACCCTCTTTCACGAGGGAGTCTCCTTGCACAGATTGATGTGTGGGGGGCACTGGGGGGTGGTGGCCTTTGTTTATGCCCCCAGTTTTCTTTCTAACCCTACAATCTTGAGCAGGACCTTGGAAGGATGTGCAAACAACATCCCCCTCTACCTCGACCAGAGAAAGACCCGCTGCTCTCTTGACTTGACTTGGCGCGACCAACTCTAGAGCCCTGGGTTTGAGGCAGCCTTGCGGTAGCGGAGGTAGCTTTTGGTACCAGGGGCAGCGGGGGTGGATAATAGGGTGCCAGCGGGAGGCTGGGGGCACACTGGGCATATTGGGAGGAGCCAGAGGGGGTGGCTGCACCCCTGCACCCGTCCTGGCTCCGCCACTGCATCCTTGATGTGTGTGCCTCCACCTCTTTGCACTGCTGCCTGTTAGCGTCTTTGCCAGGTCTCTCATTGGCCGCTACTGGGTTCTTGCCTTGTCACCCAGGTCGTCCAATCAGAGCATCCCTTTTGGTTCACGCGGCAAAGCCAGTTTCACTTGTTTTGCTCTCCTGAACTCTCTCCGGATTTGGTTCACCGAATCAATAGTATGTTCCAGTGTGAACGTTTTATAAACTAAGCAGGGGTGTCCACTTGATTTTGTCTGCAATCAAGATGAAGGCAGCAATGCGGATTCCAAGTATGACAGTGGAGGGGCCTAAGGGGGTGTGGGGAACCTGGCAGAGAAAGACGTCCCTCCCACATATTCTCCATAAAGGTTCATCGTCCCAGATTTCCACCTCATAGGCTAGAACCACCCAACTTGTAGATGGGGCATTCGATCAATCGCAATCTTTGGGCAAATAGTTTGATGCCCTGGGCGGCAGTCAGTGCTCCTACAAGTACAACTGCCTGATGCATATTCCGCTCAAAAGAGGTGTCATTTCAGGTTCTAGTACAAACCAAGGTATGGCGGTATAATACAGGGCCGTGTGTTTGACGTTGCCTGCAGATACGGGTGTCAGCCATCTTGCCAAGAAAGAACGGCTGGCATACCCCCTCTAGGTGACTGTTTTACCGCATTATGCCACTGCCCCCCCTCCCCCTCCTCCCAGTCACAGTGTTTGCGAGCTTGGGGCGTCGCGTCTACAGCTGTACCTCAGGCAAACAAATTGCGCCTTGCGGCAGCCGGTGCGCTTGCTTCCTCCCGCCGAGCTTCTGAATTATTCATCCCTTCTGCAAAAGCCGACTTAATGCTGTGTTTTGCATAAGCACGCATATTTTAAGATAATAAACAGAATGTTTAAACAATTTGGATGCATTAAAACGACTTTCTGCAAGCAGTTTCAACTTTTCTGGGGAAATGTATGCGAATATTCCTCTGCACAAAGCTAATGAAATCATACTAAAATCTGTCTGGCAGGCATCTGTTTCCGTTTTCTTCTCAAAACCTGCTGACATCCATACTATATGTGTGATCTCTGGGGAAAATATACAAAATAAACATTGTGTTTCTTTGGAATGCTCCATATGAAAGGACTTGAACTAAATGCCAAGATTTCCCACTGGCCCTTGGTCCCCTCGTCACGAGCCAGTGCAGCCTCACCGCTATTTACTTGTGGCTATAATGGCTTTTTTGCATGCCTAGGCCAGACACATGACCAGTTTAGCCGTGTAGTAAAAAAGTGGCGGTAAATCTATTACTGGCACTTTTTGGGTGGTAACAGATTGCCTGCCACTTTCACTGTGCTGCCTACATTCTGAGACTGGAGCTAAAGTGGGGTAGTTACCTCCTAAAAATGGATTCCTTTCCATCGCTGGAATTACCACCCACAGTAATTCATACAAAATCCCCACATAGTCCTATGTTAAAATGGGCAGTACCTCTGCAATTGGGACATTTGTAATCAGGTGGGTTAAGCCTAATTGCCAGTTTGGCAATGGCAATTGAATTATTGCAGAACTCATTTTTTTTACATCTGCCTAGAGAAACATTTAACTGTCTTGATTGAAAGAACATTTATGACTGAGACTAAGGCCCTCATTTCGAGTTGGCCGGACCGGAAACCAAGTTGGTCTGTGATTGTGGCATACCCATCCCATTGAGTCCTGTAGGAGACGCCGGTAAATCCCCATTCCCATGGAGTCCTGCAGGAGACGCCGGTAAATCCCCATTCCCATGGAGTCCTGTAGGAGACGCCGCTAAATCCCCATTCCCATGGAGTCCTGTAGGAGACGACGGTAAATCCCCATTCCCATTCTCCTGCAGGACTCCATGGGAATGGGGATTTACCGGCGTCTCCGCCACCTGTAATATCCCGGTAATATTGGGATATCAGGTGGCGGAAACGGTACGGTAGTCCCCCGGCATCCCACCAGAACTACCGGGGGGATACTGGGGCCAATAAATGGTTCTTGTAGATCCTCGGCTGCATAGTGCCAGTTTGGCCCTGCACCACAGGGAAGTAAGCAGAAGGTGGGCAGAAGATTGGTTTGGGGCTGCTGGACTGCTTTGCCAATGCTGCATTTCGACACCATCGGCGTCATCACATAACGCATGTTATTACTGCATGTCCTGCCTAATGGGACCATAACTACATGGCCTGAGCCCCAAGGGGCTATAAGGACGTGGCCTCAGTATATACACTACTAACTGGAGGTTCTGTAAATGGCCTAATGGGAACCCACCTGTTCTGCCAGAGGGAGGTGTGCACCACTTACACTTTCTGATTGAGGCACTTAAATCCTACACAGCATAACGGGCAATCGCTATACTGCCTAATCAATTTCATCCCATTTTCTGATGCCTTATGTAGCCGTATCAATTTTGCCTAATTGGGGGGGGGGGTCATTATTATCTATGCTGCATAGTGGGGCTAAACCTACACTTAATGGAGGGGACATTACTACCTCAATTTCCATTGGGACATCCATTTACCCATTATTAACTATTATGACTGTATAGCTTAATAGTTTGAGACCTATACTACCGGATAGGTGTTGGGTTTACATATACTGTCATAGCAGGGAAAGTCTATAACGCATGATGGCGATTATCTGAACTGCATATGGACTCATACTGATTCCATCTGATGGGGGTCATTCATACCTTCACTAACTAACAGGGCCACCCCTATTTTGTCTAATGGTACCTAGTATACTGAACAAAGGGCCAGTCCTAGGCTGTGTGTGAGGCTACCTGTATGTCTAGTTTGGGTTCCCTACACACCACCTGTGCTGCTGTACAGACTGCTTCAAAGTGCTGCGAGTCCTCTTTCTAGTTTCATGTAAATTGGTCTTGTATAGAGTATGCCTGCCATGTTGGCAGCCTTGCTCAGAGTGGAGGCCTGTGTGCATGGTGGCTTGTATGACCATTGTGAGTGGGTCCCATCTGTTTGCATTGCCTATATGTTTGTGCTGTCTGTGAGTGCATGCACGGGCACAGGACAAACAGCTTTCAAAATGCAAACTTGGCCCTGATACTGCCCATGCCAATGTGTGTTTTACATCAGTGCCTGCTACACCCCGCTGCACACTGTAACAACCACTTGCCTGTACTTCCTAAATTAGCACAATAGACTTTGTGGGAATATTAAGGGCCTTTGGTGGCACATGCTCTCCATATGAAATCCCACACCCCCTCGAAAAGCAGACTGTGGTAGCACCAGCAACACTTACCAGGTTGTGTGTAAACGGTGCCCACATCCAGCTTGAAGGAGCCCACCAGCGTCCCACTCCGCAGGAGGTTTTTTGAGTGGATGACCTGTGAAAAAATGAGATAGGGTAGGATGAGTAACTGGATTGCCACCCAGATTGGCAGTCACTGCCTAGGGCGTGGGAGGGGAATTTCTGAAAATTACATTGCCTGCAATGACCCCTTGGAAGTGAAGCATACATGAACTTCTCGCTCAGAAAGAACCCAGGCCTGACCCAGAGCTGGGCCACTAGTCATAGTCAAATCTGCGGCTGGTGATTGTTTGCATCAGTGTGAGCTCAAGTCAGCAGTGACAGACTTGAAATCCGCCGCTGCAAAAAGGAGGGGACCAGAAACAAGCCATCTCAGCCTACGCCCCAAACTATGGAACCTCCTCCACGACACCATCACACTCGCCCCCACGCTCCTACACTTCAGAAAAGAACTCAAGACCCACATCTTCAAGGAGTCTCTCCTCCTCAACACATGGGCCATCATGTCGCCCCCTGCGCGACTTGACTCGCTACGTGCTGTCCACCCCTCTCCTCCCGGCCACCCTGTACAGCTGCAGCCCTCCTCTGTGCCCCTTTGTATCCTACCCCCCTCTGTATACATTTTCTGTTTTTACCTCTGAAAAGTGCTGCGTGTATCTTTGTTGTTGTATACCTCTGTACCTCTGTTGCGTCTTGAAGCTAGTTCCGTGCTCAATAAATACCATAATAATAGTTATACTAATAACAATAGTTATTGTGCCACTGGTTTCGAAGAGCAACATTCCCTGAAGTGAATGGCTGCTTAAATTCAATCACGTGTAAAATCACGGCTTCCTTTCGCTTTTCCTTTTGCTGGAAGGATCATTGCTACCCAGTTCAGACGCATCCATAATTATATTTGCTGGCTGCAGTGTGAGCACCCCAGAGACTTGAGAGGCTTGAGTCTAACTTCAATTTCCTTTCAAAGGATTTGAGCTACAATAATCCCTCTGGTGAATGGTTAGACTTTAGGGGCAGACAGGAGCAGATTACACTACATGTAGCTGGACGGTGGAGAAACATGCCCGTTATATGTTCCTACACGCAAAACAATGTTGCATTTTTACAGTTTTTTAGATTTTTACTTTTATTCCATGTGTTTACTTAATTTTCATTTCAGATTGTTTTGACTAATATTTTATTAGAAACCTTTGACATGCTATATTGTGTATTGTTTTTCTATGTAGTTTGAGTTGTCCTGCTCATTGATGTGTACACATATATGGACGCTCGCTACCCCTCACAGTCCCTTGTCTCGCCCTGTGACCCATCCTTTTCCAAAATCAAACAGCCTTGAACCAGGAGAGAAAAACTTCCCCACTGATGAGGAATTTAGGCTCAATCAACAAACCTATTACTTACTACACATTAATAGAGAAATGAGAATGTATACATTATAGAACATTTTTATAAAAAGAGAATAGACAATATATCACAAAGTGCAAAAAGCTACAATGTGCACTGTGCAAGGAATATAATGTGCATTCACAGAAATGCTCGCATTAACCGCCCCCTAACTATCACACACAAGGATTAAGTCAAACAGTTCCACATACATCTGGAAAACATTTTTCAAAGGTTTTCTAAGAACTATTGAATGTACTCTTTGCACATAAGTTGCACAAATGGACTAATGTAAACAATTCTGCATACAGCGAGAACACATTGTTAGCAGGCTCTGTAAGTACTATTGCATGTTTGTACTGCGGAACAGTCAAAGTTACATCAGGTAATCGTTCACATTTCGTAATCCTCAACACAGCTCTGCATGCTGTCCTTATAGCGCTCTTAAATGCACATCAGCTGACATGCATGGACTAATACAAACCACTCGGCATATATCTAGAAAACATTATTATATTTAAGTTTCTGCAAGCAGCCTTGTGAATATACGCTTCATCTTTTGCACAGCGTAGTTTTTTGCACTTTCTGATTTATTGGGCCTCATTACAAGAATTGCAGAATGGGTTAACGGGCGCCGCTAATGATGGCAGCACCTGTTAACCCATTCCGCAATATTACGAGGTCCCCTCGCGGAACCCGGTAAGGACACCTGGTAAAACCAGTCATCATTACCGGGTCCCGCGAGGGGACCAGGGAGCTAACAACAGGCTGGTCGTAATCGGCCCATTGTTAGCTCTCTGCACTTGTTCCCATTGAGCCCTATGGGGGCTCAAATGGGAATGGGGAAGGCCCATGCCCGGGTTCCCTGTAGGGGGAATTACCAAGCCCTCCAAACTCGGAATGGCCCAGTAATTCCCCATTTAGGGAACCCGCCAAAGCCGTAATGAGGCCCATTGTCTATTCTTCTGTTTTGTGAAAATTCTTTATAACAAATACATTCTTATTTTTATACTGATGTCTATACTGAGTGCATTGATTGATCCTAAATTCCTTATCAGTGGGAATTTCTTTCTCTCCCGGTTCATGATGGTCTGATTTTTGGTTCTGGATTTCAATTTATAACCAGGTGGAGTTTTTACTTGAAGACCTTTTATGTGTGTAGAGACCCATCCTGTTTTAAGATCTGTTTTGTTTTTTGCAAACAAAGCTCATGTCCTGCCTAGTCATTTCACTCCCTATCTTGGTCCCCTAATCATTGGTTCCTCGTGGGCCTCCCTTTACTCTCTAGCTGAATCGCTTCCATGATGGACATAGAGAGAGGACAGTGGAGACCAGAAGGTGACTCAGAGCTTTTTGCACCTAATATATTACTGTGCTAGTCATTAGCCCATGAAAGCTCCTAAAAATAATATATGTTTTTAATACTCCGTTGACTTGATTGTTTTTTAAATGTATAGAATATTTTCTATCAATTCTGCAAAAATTGGAACTATTGAAGTGAAATGTGATCATCTCTTTTCTTTCCTTCACACTATTCTCTGCAGCTTATTATGCATACATGAAGAAATAGTATGCTACGGTGCCCATTCTGGTGAAAAATGAATATCCTGCCACCAGCCAGACACAGACAACTCAGCAGCGACAGCGGAAACCTGGAAGGGCTCCGCAGAGTCCTCGGCCTAGGAAATACGCATGCAGGCAACTCTGTCACGACAGACCAGGTCACTTATACTCACAGACAGCTTGATGATCTTATCGAACATCACATCCGGCGGCACGTGGAAATCGAAGACAAAGTACTGGGGAGAGAAGGAGAACACCACACCTTTTTATGAACAGTTCAAAGTGTGTGTGAAACATGCAAACAAATCAAGATATTCCCATGCATCGTGTCATATGGAGTTATGATGACGGTATGTCAGGAATTGCAGCACTAGTGCAACTAGTATACTTGCTCAATAGAGAACTAGGAATTCTCTTAAAGGTGTATTACGCTGACACAATCAGTGAATTTTGAAATGCAAGCATTGCCACCATAACACATGTATCTCTACTGTACACACTGTCTTGATTTAGGGATCAGGCATCCACACCCCCTTGGGAGCCCAGGGATTCAATGAGCAGGCACAGAAATGGAGAGGCAGAGGCCGGTGGCGGCCATCTTGTGGCTAGGATCCGTGCATGAGCGGGGTGAACTCTGTCTGTATAGGAGTGGACCAATGAAAGGGGTGCAGGATTTCCTGGCTTTGGAAAGTTGAAAGTGGGATTTTATTTGGCACTGCCACTCTATGAGTAGCCTTAATGAGTGATCTTTTCCAGGTCATCTGTCACTTTCCTAACTATAGGTGCGGGCAAGGTGGGGCATGGACATAGGTGTGGCTCTGACTCGGCATCTGCAATGGTTCTTGGTGCATTGTTTTGGATGCTTTGGCTTTGTTGCTGCATTCCCAGTATCTCAGTGTAGAGCCCCCTCTCTTGATCATACATGTTATAGTATGTAACGGGGTCTTGTATATTGTCTCAGTCTCTTCAGAACTGCAGACTCCAGAAGCATGACTCTAATTAAATGGAACGTCCATCGAGGCACTTGCAGCTCTATGGATGTGCAGGATTATTAAGAGCTGTGTATAGGCGCTATATAAATAAACAATCATATCATATCATATCATATCATATCATATAATATCATATCATATTCGCTATTTAGGATTGGCGCACCTCCAACAATCTCTGCCTTAATGCCAGTAAGACGGAGATCCTTCTCATTGGGACCCCTGCCCCTGCTTTCCCTTTCTCACTCTGGCCGTCTGCCTTGGACCCTCTTCCTTTGCCTTCCGGCGAGGCAAAAAACCTTGGTGTCATCTTCGACTCTACTCTCTCTTTCTCTCCTCACATCTCGGATGTCACCAAGAAGCCCCACTACCAGCTGCACCTCCTCAAACGGCCTCTTCCCTTTCTCACTCTCTCCCAGAAGCTCACTGTCTCCAGAGCTCTGGTTCTCTTTAGGCTGGACTATTGCAACAGCCTCTTTCTCATCTGCCCTCCTCTACTCTCCGCCCTCTGCAACTAATCCAGAACAGGACTGCAAGACTTATCCTTGGCCTCAAGCCCATGGACCGTATCTCTCCAGCCCTGAAACCGCTCTGCCGGCTCCTGGTGGCTGCAATTTGAAGTTCAAGATCCTTTGCATTGTCCACAAGGATTTCTGGGGCCGGGGCCCGCACCACCTCCAACACAATCTTCCAAAATAGCTTCCTTCTCGAGCCCTTCTCTCAGCTACCTCCAACTCTCAAAGGGTTAGACGCTTCTCCAGGTATAGAGTTGGTGGTAGATCTCTCTCCTCTGCAGGTGCCTCCCTCTGGAATAGCCTCCCTGCCCCTCTCAAACTGAAGTTCTGGAAGCAGCTCAACATTTTCCTCTTCTCCTCTGCTCCTCTCTCTCCCTCTCCTGCTGACCTACCTGACCTACCTGTCTCCTGTACGGACTGGCTTCTTGGCTACCCTCAGAGTCTCACTGGGTATCAGGGTCTTTCTTGATCATTCACCCGTGCACTGCCTCTGGGCCCACCACACACCTGGGGGCTGTAACTGTAACCCTACAGTCCCTTGTTCTCCTTGCACTACCCAGAGCCGTGCTGCCTTGGCTGCATTTACTCAGAGCATTGCTGCCCTGTTTTCCCCTCCCCGCTCCCTTGCACTTTCTCCCCTTTCCCCTTGCACTTCTCGTTCTCGCACTTGCAAAATCTGAATGACACAAGGCCTAGTAAGATCGTCTTTTATGTCCTCCCTCTATCTTCCCTCCGTTGTCTTGTCACACCTAGAAACACTTGTGTACAGGTGCGGTGTAAATGACTTATTATATAATATCAACCAGTTGTGCGGAAAGTTTAGAAATATTGGCCACTCCCATTTAGGTATTCCGCAGAGATGACTTCTTTCTGATCCTTTAGAAATGCACCGCCTATCTCAGAACGGGAAACCAGTTGTCTCCAGACATTCAGACGGAAATTATACTCAGCTGTACCTGTAGCTTTTTAAGACGGAACACCATTTTCTAGAGTATTGGATGCCAGCAAAACTGCAATTCCGCGCTGGCTAACACCCGATTAGGACTTGTTGCACCTTGGAATCCAGCCACCGTATACCCAATTGAATTTTGCTTTATTCTTTACAACTTTTGTTACCCCAAAATGTAGATGGTTAATTGGGGTAAGGTATATAGAACGGGTGAGCATAAGGGTCGTGCATGGGTGCATGTTTTGCGGTAAAATAAAGCGGCACTTTCAGTAAAAAGATTTGGCAAAAGTGTAGGCTGGTAAAAAAACAAAAGTCAGCAAACATTCGCAGATTTTCAGTATCCAGGGACTCCATGGATCCTGACTCCTGTCGAGCTCTGTCCCCCCGATGTCCCAGCACCCTCCGAGGTTGCCCGGTCCCCTGGTCTTGCCTCGGCCTTCTCATCCACTTCCCGCTCTCCTCTTCTTTGCCGGTGGCTAGCTCCTCTCCTCTGGCCGCATGGCCTCCTCCTATGAAAGGGGGTTCGTACTAGCAGGCCCGTCGACAGCCTCGTATGAGCGTATAGGCCTCCGATTGCACCCTAGTTTCGCTTGGGCCCATAAATCATTGCTTAAATAACGAGTAACATTGCAAACATCTAACTAATACCACTTGATCCGGAAGGGTCTCCAAGGGGACAGCTCCGTTACTTCTTTTGCCCACACCCATTCCGAAAAAGTGGGAAGTGTAAAGGCTACTTTTACAAGGTTATTTTTGATTTTACCCACAACAATAAATTAAATTCTCAACTTTTCCCCATTAGTAAGGAAACCATCCCTGGCCAGTGCAAGGACATTGTTGAAGCTACGGATGGGGCGGATGCTACGGATGGGGCAGAAGCTACGGATGCTACGGATGGGGCAGATGCTACGGATGGGGCAGAAGCTACGGATGGGGCGGATGTTACGGATGGGGTGGAAGCTACGGATGGGGCAGAATCTACGGATGGGGCGGATGCTACGGATGGGGCGGATGCTACGGATGGGGCGGAAGCTACGGATGGGGCAGAAGCTACGGATGGGGCGGAAGCTACGGATGGGGCAGATGCTACAGATGGGGCAGAATCTACGGATGGGGCAGAAGCTACGGATGGGGCGGATGCTATGGATGGGGTGGATGCTACGGATGGGGCGGATGCTACGGATGGGGCAGAATCTACGGATGGGGCAGAAGCTACGGATGGGGCGGATGCTACGGATGGGGCAGATGGTGTGTATGGGGTGGATGGTGCCGGTCCGGGTGGAGCTCCAGGGTTGGGTTTTGCAGCTATGGATCAATGGGGTCATGGATATATCCTATGCACCTGTATCCCCATATATATCTGTATGCCTTTTAGAACTCTATTCACCGTGCCGCTATATATTTGTATGTCGCTTTGTACGTCCCTACTGTCCTGCTCACGTGCATGGTCTCAGGCGCTTATATGGATGACTACCATATCTCAACACCATGCTTACTCTCTTCTAGACACCATCATTCAACTCGCACACAGCTATACCCCTGATAATTCGGCCTAGCTGTTCACATACGAACACGACCCACAAACACCTCATCACCCTAATAAAACACAGCTTGCGAAAGTACATTCCGGCTAGCATAGGCGTTCCTCAGGCCTAGCGCAGCCAGAACCCAGTCTGGGCGTCCACCCACCAGACTGAACACATCAAACTGATTTCCTCAGCACCGACCTATCGCTAGGAAGCAGCTACCATCCAACAACTACACCAGCTGCACACATATCCGGTGCACCCACGCACCATGCGACACACTCTCACTCTCTACTGATCTGAACTACGGTTCCCAAGGGCGTTCAACCTACCAACGCTTTGAGGTCATGCCAATGATACATAGGGTGCTATATAAATGCCAAGTAACATAACATAACTGTTATACTGTGGTGGATAAATGGACAGCTCTGTATGTGTGGTTAGAACTCTATCCAGGATGAAATATACCGGCTGGACGAGCCGCAAACTGTACAGCAAGATGGTGGAAAAGAAAAACTTAGTAAACATTTTTTAGTAGTCACCAATCAGACACAAATTGAATTTTAAGAATGATCACCTTGGGAACATATGCATAGTCTGTCCAACCCCAAAACGTTCACTTTATTATTAAACACATTTTCCCTGAAGGAGTTACATACCTGCAAAACATTGCGATGATGGGTTTTCGTTAAACCACAACACCTAAGATCCCTCAGATTCAGACCCTGTTCACAGCTGCGTGAGTGCGCACTGAACAGTGTTTCGGTTTTTACCTTCTTCCTCGGGGTACCGTTACAAAATGCTTAGGACACATACAATGTAGTCTGTGTTAATGCTTAGCAGCACCATGTCGCATTGATCCGTGATTGTGAACATTAGTAACATAATGCATTCCTCCCAACAACGTTGTGTGATGCACACGCAGGCAGCTGTTGTGTGATGCTGTGGGCTAATTACGTTTGTGGGGTAACCATCCACCCGCAAGCTGCCCAGAGTAGAACCACACTGAGTGGTCGTCACTTACCTCGTTGTAGTAGGGGCAGTTTGTTGACTCCTTCATGGATGTGTATTTTTTCTCATCCCCAACCTCGACGCACACGACCGGGTCCATGTTGAGCCCCACCAGCTGTCGGGCCTCAATCACTGTGATGCTGACCTGGAATGGACAATGACAACCAGGTGCAGCATTAATATGCAACCTCCCAGGTACATTTGCAAAACAAGACTCTATGCAAGCAAAGTACAACTGTCCAGGCACAGAAAGCGCCCTTCATCAGGACTACATTTTCCCATTAAAATGCAGGATGTTTTCGCTCTGTCACCAACACGGACTACCATTGCACAGACCACAGCTCAGCTTTGCTTTTAAATAGCACACTTCAGCCATGCGCAGGGGATTTAGTTTAGTTTAGTTTAGTTTAGTTTAGTTTATCACTCATACAGGACACCTAACCCAAGGGTAACTGGGCGCTTGAACTTGGATACATGATAGAATATAGTTGATAAACATATTTACAGTTACAGAGTCATACAACAATGGATAGAATATTTACATATAGGTTAAGTCAGGTAGGCATTTAGAATGTCTTTGACAATAGGAAGGCATATCACTTATTTTAAGGAGATGGCATTGAGAAATATGAGTCTTAATGCTATTGCTCTGGGTGTCTAGATGTCAGTACTGCAATTTTCTTTGGTCTACCTAAATCCCTCATTCAAAAAACCATGAAGGGCAGGCTGAGTAAATGCATTGCATTATCAGAAAACTAATGATAGTCCTGAGACCACAAGTCATAAAGGAAACAAAGGCTCGCGCAGAATGCTGGAACATGGAACATAAACCCAATTCTTAATCACGCAACCACAATTCCTTCACAGGGACGGCTGGGCCTGGCAGGCTACTGGTGCTTTTGAAAGCCTGGAAAACGGATCCATGAGTGAGAAGTGCATGTTGGGTGGATCTGGTGGGTTATCTTTAGCTCTGGAGAGAAGCCTCTCAACAGAGTATCTCAGGAGTAAAGCACGGCTTCGAACCAGATACAGCAAAAATGCACAAAATGGCCGCTGTGATGCTTTTTCTTGTAGACTTAATTCACAGAGAATACATCAATTAAGTGTTCTGATTGGCCAATATCCTGGCTGGTATAAACTGGAGTGCAATTTACACAATGCATGTTCTTAGCGTTCCATTTAGCTGAGAATTCCCCTTTTGTGGAGGGGAGTGCGGGGGTAATACACATTACTTAGCCAAGAACTATTTTCCATAATTTAAAAGGAAGCGAAGATGGGAAACTCCGACATACTTGGTAATCCATCGGCCTGCCAGCACTGGGTTCCATTTTTATATCCGGCTTTGACCTGCATGGGATAGAGAAGAGCCACGGATCAGAGGGGATGTCTTTCAGAGGCACTAAAATACAATGGCAATACAACAGCGAGTAAGTGGAAGAAATGAACCAGCTTCTGCATTAAGGATAGTCAAGCACTGCCAAAGTATCCACTCTGCAATGATGGATGTGTGCTGTCACTTCTTGGTGGATCTTTCCCAAAGATATATCCACTGCAGTGGCCAATAGCAAAGCCTTTCGCGGCAGCATCTTATTAACATGCTCTTAGAGTACTCAACCAGCTCGTGTAATCGCCCCCACCCCCACCCCGTCATTACTACAGCTAATAGGACAGGTTTCATGCCTGCTAGCCAGCCATTTTGAGACAGTAGAGTTCTGTGCTATCAGCCTGCATCACCTTGAGAACACAGAGGATGGGCAGCCGAAAACAGAAATGCAAACAGCAATCCTCAAAGTTCCACAGCACCATTTTCGAACCCTCAGCCTCCCTGCTGCCTTCAAAACTATTGCCCATCCTCCACTGGCCCTCTCAAGGTTTGGCTCCCTGGACGTGGCCCCTGATTTGGTTTCCTCCTCCCTCTCTGACCGACCCTTCCCTATCTCCAGGAATACCAGCAACTCCTCTGCGTCCACCGCTGTGAGTGTCCCTCAAAGGTCTGTAGTTGCCTCCGCTTCATTTCACTTTACACCTCCTTTCCCCGTAAACTCATTTTCTCATTTCGTTTCTCATACCATCTTTTGGCTGAGGACACACTAATCACTTTCTCCTTGTCCTCATTCAGCCTTGGATTCTGCTCTTGAGGCACTGCCTGGCTGCCTTTCATTACTGCATCGCGCTTTGGAGACCCTCAAAGACAGAGCAGACTGTCCTTCCAGCTTTAAGCCCTACAGCCTTTCCACCCTCGCCAGGTTCATTTCCATCCGATGGACTCACTCCATCTCCCTGTGGATTCTCATGGACAGAGGTCTCTGCTTGGCGACCCTCCCAAACATCTATAAAAGCTGCCTCGCCTCACCGGTCGCGCCAGTGAAGCTCTGAGCTCCACCTTGCGTCTCAGCAGCCTGGAGTACTGCGCTGCATGACATCCCCCTTCGTTTCATTGGCCAATTTACCAATGAGTGAAATTTGCCAACATTTCTAACACTACCTCACACATGCAATGGCCTGCGTAGTTTCTACATCATTTAAAACACGTCACATACAGTGTCTACCCCTTTACTACAGTATTACTTACATAATAGTCACATCCATGCTGCACTGTTCTACTGACATGTTAACTCCCCACATTGTGGTGCACAACACATACACGTCTCTCGCTTTCTCACTTCCGTGCTCTCTCTCTCTCTCTCTCTCTCTGTCTCTCTCTCTCTCTTGCTCTTTCTCTCTCTCTCTCTCTCTCTGTCTCTCTCTCTGTCTCTCTCTTGATCTTTCTCTCTCTCTCTCTCTCTCTGTCTCTCTCTTGCTCTTTCTCTCTCTCTCTCTCTCTGTCTCTCTCTTGCTCTTTCTCTCTCTCTCTCTCTCTCTGTCTCTCTCTTGCTCTTTCTCTCTCTCTCTCTCTGTTTCTCTCTTGCTCTTTCTCTCTCTCTCTCTCTCTCTCTCTGTCTCTCTCTCTCTCTTGCTCTTTCTCTCTCTCTCTCTTGCTCTCTCTCTCTCTCTCTGTCTCTCTCTCTGTCTCTCTCTTGATCTTTCTCTCTCTCTCTCTCTCTCTGTCTCTCTCTTGCTCTTTCTCTCTCTCTCTCTCTCTGTCTCTCTCTTGCTCTTTCTCTCTCTCTCTCTCTCTCTGTCTCTCTCTTGCTCTTTCTCTCTCTCTCTCTCTGTTTCTCTCTTGCTCTTTCTCTCTCTCTCTCTCTCTCTCTCTGTCTCTCTCTCTCTCTTGCTCTTTCTCTCTCTCTCTCTTGCTCTCTCTCTCTCTCTCTGTCTCTCTCTCTGTCTCTCTCTTGATCTTTCTCTCTCTCTCTCTGTCTCTCTCTTGCTCTTTCTCTCTCTCTCTCTCTCTCTCTCTCTCTCTCTCTCTCTGTCTCTCTCTTGCTCTTTCTCTCTCTCTCTCTCTCTCTCTCTCTCTCTCTCTCTCTGTCTCTCTCTTGCTCTTTCTCTCTCTCTCTCTCTCTCTCTCTCTCTCTCTCTCTCTCTCTCTCTCTCTCTCTTGCTCTTTCTCTCTCTCTCTCTCTCTCTCTCTCTGTCTCTCTCTTGCTCTTTCTCTCTCTCTCTCTCTCTCTCTCTGTCTCTCTCTTGCTCTCTCTTGCTCTTTCTCTCTCTCTCTCTCTCTGTCTCTCTCTTTCTCTCTCTCTCTCTCTCTCTCTCTTTCTCTCTATCTCTCTCTCTGTCTCTCTCTTGCTCTTTCTCTCTCTCTCTCTCTCTCTCTCTGTCTCTCTCTTGCTCTTTCTCTCTCTCTCTCTTGCTCTCTCTCTCTCTCTCTGTCTCTCTCTCTGTCTCTCTCTTGATCTTTCTCTCTCTCTCTCTGTCTCTCTCTTGCTCTTTCTCTCTCTCTCTCTCTCTCTCTCTCTGTCTCTCTCTTGCTCTTTCTCTCTCTCTCTCTCTCTCTCTGTCTCTCTCTTGCTCTTTCTCTCTCTCTCTCTCTCTCTCTCTCTGTCTCTCTCTTTCTCTCTCTCTCTCTCTCTCTCTCTCTTTCTCTCTATCTCTCTCTCTGTCTCTCTCTTGCTCTTTCTCTCTCTCTCTCTCTCTCTCTCTCTCTCTGTCTCTCTCTTTCTCTCTCTCTCTCTCTCTTTCTCTCTATCTCTCTTCCTCCTCCTCCTCCTGATCATGAGCTTGAGGGGTGGAGTCATGCATATGCACATTTGTTGTCTACTTTTATCACAACATTCAATATCTTGCTGCACTGCATGCCGTGTACACACGGGCTCCTCACATGCAAGCGCCCCTGCCACTTAATATGCACAGGGCACTGAGCATGGTGTAGTCATAGTACTGGGACACATAATGCATGTGCATATGACTAGCCGGTCAGGAAGCACAGCGAGCTAAGCGCGTGCCCCTAGTATATCGGTGCGCAGCCTGCCGTGGCAAGTTTGAATCCCGGCAGGGTGAACTCAGCCTTTCATTCTAGATTGAGTACTACTCTGTGGGATAATAATGTCTTCCGTTATTTCAGCGCTTTGAGACCTGTGGGTGTGTGGCGCTATATAAGAATGCATTATTATTATTATTATGCGGACAGGGAAACCATGCCAGTCACTGTGACTCCCCATCACAGCCACTCTGCAAAGTTTCAAACCACAGACCAGATCAGGACTTTATCCGTCCTCCCATGGGCTGGCCCAATGGCCACTCAGAAAGGCCCTGGCAATGCGTTCAGTTTATGTGCCTGGGCACCCTCATCGCTGGCTACTACTGGCCATGAAACCGGTCAGACCTCCTGCACCCCTGGATCGCAGTCTTTAAACAGGTTTGAGGGTAGTCACAAGTCTGTAGTCCCTGGGAAAAGTGGGCAATGTCAGCCGTCTCTGTAATTTTGACTACACCGCCATGAGCATATTCCCTGATTTGCATTTGCTAATCAAGGCTTCTGTGCAGCAGGTGCTCTGGCCCATTGAAAACATGGCGGTGCATCTGAGCAACACGCGCTCCACGGCCAATGCTGCAGTCCTTTGCCAGCACAGCTGCATGTCCTGTGGGTGAATTCCTTATTTCATTCTGTTCCCAGCCTATAGATACCTTCCTCCACTGCTTCCTGTATTACCTGCATTCTATTTGCATTTGAGGTTTTACACAGTGTGAGCCTGCCTAGGAAGCAACAGCACACTGTGCATGTCATTGAGGGTAATACATGAGGCACGGGGGTAACAATATCCAGCCTGGGCCATGTGAGTGGGGTGTGACGTGGGAACGCAAGAATCCTAGGTAAAACATCCGTATTGACTGAAGAGTAAGGTCTTGAGTGCCTCCCTGAACTGAAAGAAATTCGGCGCGGCCTGGATTGCTGGTGTTCCAGTAGGCAGGGGTGTAGCAAGTGACGCCTATTTCCCGTTCTTTCCTTGCACGGCCATTTTGTCATGAGCCTAGCAATGGCCGGACTCCTAGAGAATCGAGACTCAGGAGCTACACATGAAGTGAGCCCTGCAATGGTTGAGCAGCAGAAGATAACACTGTCACTGAATGCAATCCCTTTCCCTGCATGTCCTCTGCCGCTGATGGTAAACACACATGTGCTGGCTCCTCTTACACCACCACACAAGAGGTGACAAGTGTTGACATTCTTGCACAATGACGCGGCACACTTCCAGTATCCTTATAATTATAATTAGTTATTTATAATGCGCTTAATACTGAAGAGGTTTCTAAGCAGGACCGGGATTCGAACTTGTGTTGCTCTGTGTCGACGAGTGCGTTGCGCTATGCTTGCCAGCAACTACGCCCTGTGCATTAAATCCCTTGCTCTGTCCCTGTTGGTAAGGCATGCAGCAATACTAGAGTTATGCTGTAGAGTAGCTGTGGACAGAGAACCCCTCACCTCTTGTTGGACACGTTGGTGGTAACCGCTGTGACGGAGGCCAGAGAGATGCAGTCCGGATCCAGGCCTCCTCCAAGGCGTATGGCTTTCCGGTCCAGGTCTTCCGTTTCCAGGACAGCAGCGTCATCTGTCAAAGACAACACAATGAGCCTTACTCAGGTACGCCATGCGGCTCCTGGTGCGTGCAGGCACCTACAACATCAAACACTACCAGCACAACTGAACACTGCAGACTAGAGTGTCTCTTTTTTATTGATCAGTTAATCTTATAATTTCCTTATAATTCATAGACCACTTTGACTGGATACATCCATGTAAATAAATATACATGTTACACATATATTTGTGGATGTTCAAGGCTTATTTAGAGTAGTACACAAAAGTAAATGCTAAAATAAGGCAGCATGATAATTTAGCAAAGAAATTTAAAAAACTGAGTATGAAGGTCAAGAGAAGCAGGTTAAACAGATTTGCTGGAGGGGGTTTGGCACATGGATTTGATGGATACATGTGTTTGCATGCCATGCCAATGAACACTCAGGAAAATCTTCCATTTACATGCTAATTGCTTAGAACACTAGAATAGCACTACTGTCAAAAATAGCTCTCTTGGCAGTATTTGTAATATAATCATGTTATTTAGTATCAGCATTAATATTTACAGCAGACAATACAAATTAGATAGATCCTAATCCTATTTGTTAATTATGTTCTTACTGCACTACATGTGAAACAATTTACATTATTCAAGTAAAGTGTTCATCTGCTATATATGAATTTCACATAAAGAAGATATAATTGTTGCATCACTGCATCGTGTATGACATAACATTAACTGAGTCAGATAATGAACTCAGATGAAATAGGTTGGGGTATTCTTAAATTTACACAAACGCATGTTAAACATTTTACAGCTACACCTAATTATGTGTGTGACATATTTAGAAGGATGATTACAGGCACAAAGAACAAACATTCTGTCATAAAAATGTATACAGTTTTCTCAAATGAGTAAATTTCTTGGTTGAGACCAGCTTTGACGGTCTGAAGATTTTGTATCCACCGCGACTCGTTCTGCCTTGCGTATCCATCTTCTCCTCTCGCGTTCATGCCAATATCGTCATTGCCCAGAAGTATTTTGTTATAATATTATGAACCATGCTTTTTAATCCAGTGTTTTTATCGAGTGCATTTTTGCATGAGCGCCTGTGGACCACTCTGGTGGTGATGGTGCTGGGTACAAAAACCTTTAACAAGAGGAATCTCCACATTTGGAAAAGCCCTTTGGGTTTGTAAGGTAGCCCCTCCTCTATGGATTCTTCCACAGGCGGCCAGTAACTAGGACAAAGGGTATTTTTCAGGGTCCATGCTTGGTTGAGAACCACGTATGAGTTATTTCCTATATATTCTTGCATGTATGTATCAATGAAAAGCAGATGGCAGCGCTTGTGTGGAGTTGTATGTGTCTCATTTTATGAGCTTTGTTCCTGGCTAATGTTTGTGATTCGATGCCGGGGGCACCAATGACCACCACCCGCTCTGTGATGGGGGACCAGGAAGAGGTAAATGCTGGCGCACATGATACCAATGAGGAAAGCTGGTTTACTGAAAGACACAAGTCCACTGGTATTGCTCCTTCGGGCAGTTGAGGGCCCGGCTGGCATACATTTGTGGAATCCCCATTCATCAGAACCACACATTCTTATCCATTTGTGAGATGATTGAGAGTCGGGTACTGACATATTGCATCGATTGCCACAGTCTGAGGTGGGAATTCAAAATGGCCGACAAAGGTAGAATAGCATCAGGAAGCCAAACAGCGATCATTCTGTCAGTTAATTAGTGTCTAAGCAAAAGAGATCCTGTCTCTTGACACAGTGAATGTTTTATGATTATGATCCCCTGATGAATTTCCCTTAAATTAATGAGAATCTAATTTGGAATGAAACATGTCGGGCTCGTAAAACTGTGAGATTGGTTCCACAGATATAGCAAAGCAGTAAAGCTAACAAAATAATACTGTACTGATAAACCCTATAACAAAACCATCGGTAATGATACTAGACATGAGCATGTATAATGGTGCAAATTGCCAGTTTCATTTATTGTGTCGTTTTTTAGAAAAATTGAAAAATATATTTTGTTGTGATTTAGATATTACATTTTTGGTTTGTTATCAGTAAGGTGATTTAGTCACGAGTTTTGTTTGATTTATGTTCAATTGTATGTGGAGCCATTCAATTGTCTACTGATTCTGTCTTTTTCCTTTTCTTCCATTTTATGGCTTTTGAGGTTTTTTTGTTACTTCTTCTTAGAGTAACTTTCGCAATTTTAGAATGATATTTGAATGACATTTACGGTCCGTTTTTTACGAACAATTGATGTGTAATAAAAAAGATGTATTATTTTTGTATTCAAATTGTGAAGTTTCAATGAGTATACTCACATAAGCTTTGCATTCTGGTGTGCTTCCACTGCTTGGTGTTTGTCTACCAATTCTTAAAGAATCCTAGGGAATAACTAAGAGGAGACAGAGGGCCTCATTACGAGGTGGGCGCAAAGGGATACCGGGCACCGTTAAGGACATCGGTGCCGGTATTCCTTTTGCGCCCTTTTCTGAGGTCCCATAGCGGGTGCCTTCCTTAACGCCTGGTTTTACCAGGCGCTTTGGACGGGGCCCGTTAAGGGACTTCAGAGGTAATAACGGTACCGCAATTTGCAGTACCGTTATTAGCGCCTTCCCATTGAGCCCTATGGGGGCTCAAATGGGAATGGGGAATGGCTTTCTCAATGGGGACTTACCGGTCCCGCAAAGGTCGGAATAGACCGGTAAGTCCCCATTGAACGAGGGCAGACTCGGTACCGGTATTGGAGGTAGTCATGGCGCTAATAGCGCCATGACTACCCCTAACCTCGTAATGAGGCCCAGGATCTCTTTTGCTTAGATTATTGTGTTCAAAGGGGCCAATCCTGTCCTCTTGTTTCTTAAAAAAACACCTGGTCCTCACTAATATATAAGTTAATTAGTGTCACCTGCTGAATCTATAGTACCTAAACCCTGCTTACAATCACAACACACACTCAACCACTGTACACAACGGAGAGTCTTCAAGCAATCATACAGCCTGCCGCCCATACAGCACATGGAAAGAAGGGGACGCAAAACAGTGGGAAACCTGGAAGTAACAGGTGCAGAAACTTAGGAGAATATTAGTGTGTGGCAGTTGGGCAACGAAATAAGGTGAACAAAGAGAAGAGAGATGAAGTAGGGAGAGACGAGAGGAGAGGTGGAGGAGGTAGAAGAGCAGATCTGAAGCAGGGTAAGAGGAGGTGGGAGGATTAGAATGGAGTACAAAGGTAACCTAGGGTGGGGACAGTGTGGAGCGTGAGAGGGAGAGAAAGAGAAAAGATGAGAGTCAAGTCTGCAGGGTAGAGAAGGAGTGAGGCATGATGGATACAGAGCATGGAGCATGGCAGCACAAGGAGGGAAGGAAGAGAGTTAAAAGGAAGGGGAGGGAGGAGGTGAATGCCAGAAAAGAGGAAGGGTGAGTGACAAGAAGGAGGTGGTGGAGTGAGGGCTAGTAAAAGCCAATGGTCCGGGGGTGACTGCTAAGCAGGTGTAGAAGCAAACTCAGGGAATGTCCAGGCAGCCTGGGAAAGGGGTAAGGCCTGAAAAACCTGGTGGGCTACATTGTCTATTGTTGGGGTCATCTCCCTTTGAGATATGGACCAGTGCAACTGTCTCTGTCCCTAACCCCATGACTCCTGGGGACATTGTGTCACCAAAGTAGGCAATATGGCTAACAGGAATTCCCCCATTACTTTTCCCAGCAAACCTCTTCTACACCTATTACCTCTTCTGAATTCACTTCTTCAGACATTGACTTCTTCTGAATTCACTTCTTCAGACATTGGGCCTCATTACGAGGAGGGCGGTAAGGGGTTAATGGCGCCGGTAAAGGTGTCGGAGCCGTTAACCCCTTACCGCCCCATTACGAGGTCAGATCGCGGGACCCGCTCAGGACGCCTGGTTGTACCAGACATCCTTAGCGGGTCCCGCGAGCAGCCCTGCATGCTAACAACGTGCCCTCCATTAACGGGCCCATTGTTAGCACGCTCCCCATTCCCACTGAGCCCTACGGGGGCTCAAACGGGAATGGGAATGGACCGGGTTCCCTAAATGGGAAAATACCGGGCCCTCCAAGGTCAGAATGGCCCAGTATTTCCCCATTCAGGGAACCCGGACCCGAGTTTGCCCTTTTTAAGGGCATGGCTGCCTCCAAACTCCTAATGAGGCCCATTGACTTCGTCTGAATTCACTTCTACAGACATTGGGCCTCATTACGACCCAGGCGGTAAGTTACCGCCTGGGCCGTGACTTTACCACCATGGCGTACTTACCGCCCCATTCCGACCTTGGCGGGGCGGTAAGTCCCCAATCCCCATTTACCCTTCCCCATTCCCATTTTTGCCCCATAGGGCATAATGGGAGTGGGGAAGCCGTTAATTACGCCACCGTAAATTACGGTGGCGTAATTAACTCCATGGTCCCTTAGCGCCATGGATTTTAACACCTGCTAAAAGCAGGTGTTAAGTCCGCCATGGCGCTAAGGGACCTCGTACTCAGGCGGTAAGGGTCGCCGCCGTAAAACCCTTACCGCCTGAGTCGTAGTGAGGCCCATTGACTTTTTCTGAATTCGCTTCTTCCGGCACTGACTTCTTCTGAATTCATTTCTTCAGGCACTGACTTCTTCTGAATTCACTTCTTCAGACATTGACTTCCTCTTGAATTTACTTTACGTTTGTGGTATTTTTTCTGCTAACGCCTCAATGAAATTCGAGTGCCCTATGGTGTAAAATGAGAAAAGGAAGCCAACTTTCAGTCTCAGCTTTCAGATACCAAGGTGTCTACCTTGCTGGGTTTCAAGAGTCAAAGACTGTCATGGTTACGGGTTGCCATTCCCTGGGGCCCTAGAGATGTCAGGCTTCAGTCTTGGGGAGGTTTTCTGTAGTCAACACTGGAGGGGAGAAGATAAAGAGGTCCTTGGAGGAGTCTGAGCTGGTGACGGGTCTTGGATTACAATTGAAGTTATTACGTTGCGTTGTAGACTTTCCTGTCCAGAGGAGGAACAGCTTTTGTGGCAGTGATATGGACAGAGCTCCAGACAACACCCAGTGAGGAGGAGCAGAGAGGTAGTTCTCTTTGGTATTGAGGGATGTAGATTTCACCTGACGTCCTGGTGTCTTCACAGCTTCAACTCTATCTAGATCTCTCCTCTGCAGATCTCTGCCTCTGTTTGCTGCAGGGCATCTCAGTTACCAGGGGTTCTTCCCCCCAGTGGGTGCGCCGGGTCTTTCACAGAGGATGTCAAGCAGGGAAGTCAGCGGTTGTTGAAACTTTGTTCCGGCGGGTCCCACCAAGGCAATGAAAATGAGCATGTTCTTGGTCTCTGCTTGGAATGTCGAAAGCCCACTTCCCTAAGGTGCCAGCCTGACCATAATCATCAGATGGATCTGGAAGAATAGTTGCAAGGGATTTTGGACTTCACCTTTAGGGCATGTCTCCCACTCTGATGTTCAGGCAGATATGCGATGCAGGCCATATTGAAGAGTATCCCACCTTGGATTGGTAGCCAGTGCAATTCCCTTCAGAGGGGGGTGATATAGTTGCATTTTTTAGTTCTTGTAATGAGGCATGTAGTGGCCTGTTGAACGTCTTAAGGGGTGCGAGGTGTACGCTCAGGGTTCATGTAGGAAGGCATTTGCTCCATCATGGTGTGAGACTGCCAGGGCCCGAACCATACCTCTTAAATCCTCATGTGGAGAAGTGTTTTTATCTTCTTGGAGTGTGATAGTAGATTTCAGGTGTTTTGTTTTGTTTACATGTGGCTGAAAGAAGAGAATGCTGTCAATAACTTACATGATTGATTTGGCAAATAGGGCAACTACGCTGCAAATCCATCAAGTTGCATGCCACTAAGCCACCATTGGATGGCCTCCTGTTTAGATGACTGGCCGAGTAGGACGCATTCTCAGGTATATGCTTGCCATCCAAGCTTGGATGTTGAAGAAGCCTTTCCTGAGGCGTGAAATGTCTTGAGCACAATTCCCTTTGAGGTGAAACTGAGTTTTGGGAGCGTATTGGTGAAATGCGATCTTAGGGTCACAGGAAAGTGACACAAGTGGGTCCACATAGAGATTGAAGAGCACTAGGGAGAGTACTGATGCCTGTGGGACTCTGAAGGTGAAAGGGTGATGGTTGGATGTGAAGTTGGCCATCTGAATTGCTTGATATCTGTCCAAGAGGCAGGATGCAAACCAGTTGAGGACTGTCCATGTGAACACCATTCTATCTGCGAGCAGGCATGCACGTGTGAAGTGATGGACCGTGTCAAAGGTGTCAGGGAGGTCGAGGAGAACGAAGGGGCTGGAGTCGCCTTTATTCATGATATGGATGTCATCACCTATGACCTAGACGATGACAGTTTCCATGCTGCACTTGGGCTAAACCCAGATGTGTAGGCACGGAGCAGGCCACTTTGGTTAACCTGACTGTGGAGTTGGTTGCCAACTGCCTTCTCATCAGTTTGTACATGGAAAGGCGCCGGATTACTTGAAGCATACGCTGACATGAAACATACCCAACAGGACTCTGCGATCACGCTCAGCACACCTCCTTCCCGTACCACATGTCAAAGGAGTCCGGGGAAAAGGTAGATCACTTCCTCTCAGAGCTGCCAGTGCATGGAACAGTCTTCCTATATCCAAGCAATCTCAAGAAAAATACACCACTGTTTGAAAACACTTAAAACTATCCTCTTCGAATAAATAAATAGCTATGTGTAAAGTTTAGACGCACCATACAAGTTTATATATCCAAACTTATTTATTGAAGATTAGCTCCAGCGACAGCAGGCACCACCTCTGAAGGCAGGACCCAACTGACTCTTTCAGAACTTCACATGTAAAACACTCTAATCATAACACTCTAAGAATACTCATGGAACATTACATGAGGTACATAAACAGAACATAGAATATGTAAGTTCCATGCTCAGAACTAAATAGCTTCGTTAGTGTTTGTTCATTCTATGTTTACCTAATGACATTTACATATGTAAACACAACACACCTTCCCCCTTTCAATAACTTGGTTTACTCTAGCACATAATCTCTCAACCAAAGAGGTTTATCTCTCCTTCTTTCTGTGCTAGTACCAGTCATTATATCCTGTTGACCTCTCCCTTTAATTTCTCCAGGATGCTGCACCAACTCATTATCATTCCCATCATCATCTTCCTCACTATTTTCTCCATTCTCCATTGCTTGACCATTGTTGTTACATTTAACTAGTTTTGACATTGACCAGCACTCACCACCTTCCATTATAACCACATTCCCTCTCACTACCGCTATTTTCTTAGGCCCAATAAATTTACTCTCAATACATTTGGGAGAGACCCTGGGGTTTTTTACATACACCATCTCACCTTCTTTCCATACCACACTTCTGGGTTTCTTTTCTAAATTAAATCTTTCCTTGTATGCATTTTGAGCTTCTTTGATCAATGTAACTATCTTATCTCTATCAATATTTACACTCTTGGCCAAGTCAAGCCACCCTGGACACAGTTTTGTTGCCGGCTGCCTGCCCTTGAGTGACATAAATGGTGAAACTTTAGTGACAATGTGAGGCATCGTGCAGTAATTCCAAACCATTTCCCTCAACACATTCTGCCATTCCAGACCTGCCGCCATGGCCAATTGCACTCCTCCCTTTATAAACCTGTTAGCTCTCTCTACCAACCCATTTGCCCTGGGTTGATAGAGTGCTGTTCTGTAATGCCTTATGCCAAACTTTTTGAAAAATTCCTTCATTTTATCGGAACAAAATTGAACACCATTGTCTGAAATTAATTCCGTGGGAAATCCTTCCCTGTAAAATGTCTCTTCAAAAAATGTTATCATTTGGGCCGTGGTTGCTTCACTAATTGCCTTCCACTCTATCCACTTTGAGTGATAGTCTACTAACACAATCACATATTTAAGGTTCTCACCTAAATTCTGTATTGGACCCATCAGGTCCACAGCCACCTTTTTCCAGGGTTCACTCGGAACACTAACCGGTCTTATGGGTGCTTCCCTCACCACTTTACTTTTATCGCTCCTCTCACACTCTCTGCAATTCCTTACACACTTCTCTATTTCGCTGTCAACTGCCGGCCACCAATAAAATTCTCTGATGTATCTTTTGGTTCCTCCCATCCCTAGATGACCTTGATGAGCTATACCTACCAGCTTGGGTCTAACATTGCTAGGTGGAATCACCTTGGTGCCCTTCCTGAGTCTTATGCCATCTTCAGATAAATTTAGCTCATCTTTTATGCAATAGAAGCATTCGAATTGTTTTCCTACCTCGTTTTTGTGGGGCCACCCTTCCCTAGTCCACGCCTTGATTTGATTTAATACGGAATCCTCATTATCAGCAATCTCCCACTCATCTTTGCTTATGGCATTGTATTCAACCTCAGCAATACTCACACCCTGTTCTAATGGTGCTTCCTCAGGATCCTTTCCCTCCACTGGTAGTCTAGATAAGCAGTCTGCTACCACATTGTCTCTACCAGCTATATACACCATCTTGAAGTCATAAGCTAGTAGTTCAATCATCCATCTAGAGATTCTGGGTGATCCCTTTGCCCACTCTACACTTCCTAGGAGTTGAACTAATGGTTTGTGATCGGTTTTTATCGTGAACGTCTGACCCCATAAATAAAACTTGAAATGTGCTACAGCCCATGAGACCGCTAACGCCTCCCTCTCAATCACGGAGTAGTTTCCTTCCGCTCCCTTTAATGGCCTTGAGGCAAACGCTATTATATGTTCTGTCCTACCAGAATCCAATTGAGATAATGCTGCGCCTAACCCCATGTTGCTTGCATCAACTGATAACACAGTTCTCCTTCCTGACACAAAACCTCCCAAAGAGGGTGCTTGTACTATGCACTCTTTTATTTTCCTGAAGGCTTCCTGGCATTCATCTGACCATTCAAACTTAACATTCTTTCTCAACAATTCTCTTAATGGGGTTGATATGGAGGCAAAACCATTCACAAATTTGTGATAGTACTCCGCCAGCCCCATGAATGAACGTAACTGATCTTTATCACGTGGCTGGGGAGCACTGCTAATGCTATCAATGAGAGACTTTTTTGGAGCAATTCCATCGCCAGAAATTCTATGTCCCAAATAATCTACTTCTCTAACTGCTATCTTGCATTTTCTTCTTTGCACAGTTAAGCCAGATTCTTTAAGTCTCGTTAGCACAGCCCTCAATACTTCGTTATGTTCCTCTTCATTCTCAGCAAACACTAGTATGTCATCTTGGAACACTGTTACTTTTCCTAACCCCCTCAGCACCTCCTCCATCACGCTTTGAAAGACAGAGGCAGCAGAGGCTAAACCGAAAGGCATGCGATTGTACTTGAACACTCCCTCCGGAGTGATGAATGCTGTGAGATGCCGGCATTCTTTGGACAACGGAACTTGATGATATGCCGCTGACAAATCTATAATGGAGAATACCTTCGGTTCCCCCAGGGTTGAAAGAGTCTCGGATATGTTAGGAAGAGGATGTCTCTCCACAACTATGTTCCGATTAAGGCTGCGTAAATCCACACATAGTCTCAGGTTTCCATTTGCCTTGGCTACTAGTACAACCGGCGACAGCCATTCCGTTGCTGTTATGGGCTCAATTACCCCCTTTTTCACTAAGTCATCCAACTCAACACGAAGTTTGTTTCTCATCTTCAATGGTACCTGTCTGACCTTGTGTATCACTGGTTGTGCATTGTTCTTTAATTTGATATGGTGTTCAAAGTTTATGAGTTTGCCCAATTTCTCAGAGAACACTTCAGGAAACTCTTTAGTCCAGGAGTCATCTTCCACTTCAGCAATGGATATAGGCTGGGTTGCATTTGCTTGTATTCTCACACCCAAGTTCTTTTGTTCCTCCCATCCCAGAAGAGACGCTCCCTTATTTGCTACCAGGATTTTGGCTTGGCATTCTTTTCCTTTGTAGCTGACAGATGCAGAAAATTCCCCCAGGATTTCTATTGTAGATTCTCCATATCCACAGGCTCTGATATCAGTGGATTTAATTTCCTCTTCGCCCTTCTTCAATATTTTTATCAGAGTGTCCTTAGATATTATAGACCACGGAGAACAAGTGTCCACTTTCATAACTAAACTGTGCCCATCGATAAGAAAAGTGTCTGCCGGTCCTTTGGCCTCGCCTGAAATAGCTGAAATTTCAAATACAAACTTGGCACTTGGTTCCTGGTTGGTTGACACCTCTTGAATGTTGTAATCTCTCCTAACCGATTCTTCGATGCTGGCTCTATTCTCCACTCTGGGCTCAATGCAATTTATGGATGTAGTTTTACATACGTTAGCAAAATGTCCCCTATTCTTGCACTTAAAGCACTCGGCGAACTTTGCAGGGCATGACGGAAAGTTTGCACCATGTCTGGGATTACCACATCTGGTACAAGCATTTCTCACGGTCCAATTTCCTTTCTTTCCGCTGATGACATTTGACCTTTTCTTCTGATCTATGGTACACACTGACATCGTAGTCGTGTTTAGTCTGTCCCCTTTTAATTCCTTCACATATAATGATGTCCGTTCAATGCTCCTGGCTAACTCAAGCGCCTCGTCCAGTTTCATGTCCTTGGCTAATAGCTTCTCTTGAATTCTTGCATTGTTGGTACACCTGAGTAGCTGGTCCCTGATTAGGGAATCAGTCAGATTTTCAAATTCACATGAGTAGCTCAATGACCTTAAACAGGCTACATATGATTCCACCGACTCTGACTGTTCCTGTACTCGCTGGAAAAACTTGTGTCTTTCAAAGCTGACATTTTTCTTGGGCTCAAAGTGGTCTTTCAGTTTTTTTAGAGCTGCTGCATATTCATCATCCTCTCCCGCCTCAGGCATATTTTCTCCAGACAGTCCATCAAAGATTCTGCGTCCTTCTGTGCCCAAATTGTGAACCAACAAGGCTTTTTTCCGAGCTGAAGAAAATCTATCACCGCCCATTGCCACTAGATAATTTTCAAATGTATCCCTCCACTTATCCCACCTGAGGAGTGGGCGGCCAGGCTCATTCAGAAATGAAATGGGTGGAGGAATTGATGTTGCCATGGTGATGTGGGGGGCTGTGAGGTCGTAGATCTTTGATTAATTGGCACAACTATTCAAATGTATCACTTTGTTCATTGCATAGACTTTTCTTTTATGGTTTTGTAATTATTACACTCTTGTAAATATTTCTGAATTTGCTTTTCTTCCTTTTCTTTATGAAGTTATTTCCTTTGTTATGTCACAATGGAGACCGGGGCTCTGAATGAGAATGTTTCGTTGCTATGCAAAATTGTCACAATGGAGACCGGGGCTTTTTTCTTTCACAGTGTATATTATGTGTACGCCAGGATCAGCTGGTGTCGCGTGCTCTGGCTCGCGAGTGGGGGCGGGGCTATCGCACACAGCTGCGAGCGGTGAGGCAGCTCGCGAGGCCCGCTGTGCTGCCTGTATGCACGCGGCTTCCTCGCGGCTCCCCCGCGGCGCTCGCGAGGCCCGCTGTGCTGCCTGTACGCACGCGGCTTCCTCGCGGCTCTCCCGCGGCGCTCGCGAGGCCCGCTGTGCTGCCTGTATGCACGCGGCTTCCTCGCGGCTCTCCCCCCGAACCAGTCACTTGCCTTAAATGGGCCTCCTCCTCACATCGATCGTGCGCGGCTCCCCCAGCGGCTCTCCTCTGCTCACGAAGCCACAATTGTCCAGGGCAAAGGCACCGCTGTTTGTCCGCCTCACTTCTTCTTTTCTCCGCCGTCGATCCGCCTCACCTGCTGTCGCTGGCGGCGGAGAAGACACAGCAACTGCAGGAAAGCCGTGAGCGGCGCCCGGGTCCTTGGTGTAAATCCTCGTCGCCAATGTAAAGTTTAGACGCACCATACAAGTTTATATATCCAAACTTATTTATTGAAGATTAGCTCCAGCGACAGCAGGCACCACCTCTGAAGGCAGGACCCAACTGACTCTTTCAGAACTTCACATGTAAAACACTCTAATCATAACACTCTAAGAATACTCATGGAACATTACATGAGGTACATAAACAGAACATAGAATATGTAAGTTCCATGCTCAGAACTAAATAGCTTCGTTAGTGTTTGTTCATTCTATGTTTACCTAATGACATTTACATATGTAAACACAACACTATGTGTCTTGTTCTACCTTATGTTGTTTATCTGTGCGTTAGAAATAAATAAATAAACAAAATATAATTTTACCAGTTAAGAGAAGCCTAGCGATTGGTTGGTAGTTTGCAACGGCATCTGGGCCGAGAGTGGGTTATTTAAGGACTGGGTGTATTAATCCTGTTTTTATGGTGCTAGGAAAATCCCCAGATAGAGTGAGGCATCTCTCATTTAGAGGAGGGGCCGGGGGTTAAGGGTCCAAAGATCTCACAGCTCTGGTATGATAACAGTCCAAGGAACCCAACTATGAGGTGCTATCTGTGTAGCTTGGTGCTTTTGGCAAAAATTCTGCTTTTTTCCCGCACATTTAACGTTTGGAGTTATTCATGAATGGAACGAAGAGGACTGCTCTGCAAGTTGCCAGATCTCCCAGAAACATGAGTAAGGTGCCACCATGTACTTCATCTTTCATTCTCATGCTACCTGAGCTGGGCAGCAGGGATCATCCAAAGGGATGATATTTCTTTCAAAACCTGAAAGTGAAGAGCGAAATTAGAAACCTGACTTTCTGTGGTCTCTGGTTTGGAATTTGTTATAGTTTCTGGATATGAGCCCAGAGACCTCTGGATGCACGAGGTTTCTGGTAACCATAATGGTTGCGTACCTTTTAACAATTCCAGATAAAGACCTTGGGTTTCCACTGAAGAATATTACTGTGACTGTGCAATAGTCATATTGGTTTGACACTAAAACCACAAATGTCCACTAACACTTTTCCCACTAAATGATCTGGACTGTTGCCAGACTACATATGATCACGCCACTGCGCCCCCCCACCCTGCCCCTCTCATCTTCCATCTCTTTGCTGGCGCTAAGAAGGGGCTGCATTCTCAGTTGGCATCATAGAAAACACCATTAAATAAATACAAATAAATGCATGACCGAAAGAGTGTCAAACTTGAAACCCTTTGGTGCTTGGAGAGACATGTTGTATGTTCAAAGTGAAAGTGTGTTGTCGCGTATCGTAAGCCACGCACCGCGCTCCTGAGAGATTGGTCTAAATGGCTTCAGCACATCCACCAACAGGTGAACAAAGGACAGTTTACGGAGTGGTTTCCATGTTTCAGGAACAGTTCTCAGCCTATGCCTTAAAGCCTGGATACATACATGGGCAATGGGGGGGGGGGATCCTGATGGGTTCCTCTCCATCCCAGAATTGGCAACACTCGGCACCTGCCCATCCCACTAATCATGAGTGGACGTGCAACATAACGCGAGGGTTTGGGTAGAGGGCTCGCCGATGCTTGGCATTGATCATGCGTCTGTCTTTCACTAAAAATAAGGAAGGTCATCCAGTGGGTCTGTGTGGGTACACTTTTCACTAAAAATAAGGAAGGTCATCCAGTGAGTCTGTGAGGGTACACTTTTCACTAAAAATAAGGAAGGTCATCCAGTGAGTCTGTGAGGGTACACTTTTCACTAAAAATAAGGAAGGTCATCCAGTGAGTCTGCGAGGGTATACCTTTCACTAAAAATAAGAAAGGTTATCCAGTGAGTCTACGAGGGTATACCTTTCGCTAAAAATAAGGAAGGTCATCCAGTGTGGGTACACTTTAATTACCAATGCATTTAACCTTCTTTGTGCCTGTATTAATCTGGATCTTTTGGGGATAGATCCAGATTCAAGCCTTCAATAACCCATTCATTAGTAAGCTGAATTTCCTTATACTATGTGCCAGCTGGGCCACAGTACAAAGTACCTTCCTCGGTGTAAGAAAACACCCATTACCAATCAATGAGACCATGTTAAGGGCAGGACGTCCTTCCAGGAGAAATATTCCCACCTCTGCAGTGATCTTCGGATCCCTGGGAATGCTGTTCAATTGAATCCCTGGTACTTCCAAGCAGAAGAGAGTGGCGTGTAGACGAATGAGACCCAGGCCCTACTAGTGATGAGGGTAACAGGATTCCCCAGTGAGTTTGTTTGTCTGTTTGTTTATTATCTATAGAGAGCAATACACCCTCGGGTAACTGGGCGCCATGCAAAACAGCTTATGATACAGAAGTACATAGGAAAGACATTAACACAGAGTAGAATATAGACAGGTAGTAGAAGCAATGTAAAACATTATAGCAGTACAATACAATAGCTGCAGGAGCAAGAAGAACTAGGCGTGCATAGGTATATATGTCAGTGAGAAGGCTTGTACATACGGCCGGTAAGGGGCTTAAGACATCTGGTTTATTATATCAGGTTTATGCACTCAAGCATTGTATGCAGTGCCCTTGGCGAGGAGCCATTTTTTGGTGTTTGGACCTAAAGCTGTATAGGTTGAAGTCAGTGCGTAGGTTAAGTGGGAGGGCATTCCATGCCAGGGCTGCTTGTACCGGGAAGCTGGTGCCTCCAGCTCTTTTTAGGATGAAGCGCTTAGGTTGAAGCGCAGCGAGATAATCCCGCAAGAGTGAAGGTACAGCTGCAAAACCTAGTAGAATTTTGACCACATATTTATCTGTACCGTGCACCAACCTCCTACCACTACCTACCTTCCAACAAACGTGTCCCAGCCTGCCTGTACCTGACATGAGAACCGCAACGCAAGGCTTAAATTTAATATGTAATATGTAATAACCATAAATGATGTAATCACTGTAACATCACTGTAAGTAATGTCTGGAACTAATTTCTCTGCAAGCTACTACTGTAACCAACCTGCGTGAGCAATAAGGGCCCAGATGCCTCGGGCTTGGCGTGCTATACAAATGTCAAAAAAATAAAATAAACAAACAAATAAATAAATAAATACATACATACATACATACATACATACATACATACATACATACATACATAAATAAAACCTATTGAGGCTCCGAGGCCAGTTAACAGGGCTACTTAAGCTTCAGGGAAATCACTGTATCCTTTTCAGGGCTGTATCATCTGGTTGGATTGTCCAAAGACGAAAGGAAGAAATCCTGAAAAAGTGAAAAAAACATGTTCTTTTCAAGCTCTGACTGGAAGGACCACGCAGAGCTTAGTTAGTGAAACTAAAAATGAATCTTTCACCCCTGCGTTAGCCTTAGCTCTGAGTTTCATTAGCTTCCTCACAACAAAAACAGTGAGGGCCCTCTGTGTGGATACGTATGTTGTTACAGCCTCATATAGGAGTGACTGGTTGAGTCCAAAGACAGACATCCTGGGGGTCATTTATGAAGCCCTGCGGCTTGGTAAAGGTGGTGGTAAACGTGGCTGTACACAGGGCCAGACTGGGACAAAAAACAGGCCGGGGATCTACTGCGCATTGGCTGCCAGTTGTAAAGAGCGACACGCTCCTTCTCACCCTTTTACCCCCTATGTAAGGGGGGGCTGTACATTCGATAAGTGACTTTGGTGAAAACTAGAAGCTGCACGGTGCAATAGCTCATCAATCTGGAGCACGTTGACCCAAAAAACTGGCACATGCGATCTTGTTGGGCCGGCCCTTTGGGGATTGTCCTTTTGTCCTGTAGGGTTGTCTGAACGCTTGGTACACTTTTACCCCCCTTTTTACCAATCCACTGGATTTTCTTCAATTTGCCAGACAGGGTAGGGGAGCTGGCTGAACGCTGAACGCAACATGCCCATTGGCCTGACAAATGCGGCTGCACCACCTACAGGATGTGGCTTTCATGCTGGAGGTAATGCACTGGATCCCTGAGGCGTTCGCCTAAATTCACCATCTGGGAAAAGAAGGCCAAGTCCATAAGAATGTATTGTAAATGCCTGCCCCAGTTGTTATTTCTGGGAGGCATTTGCACTTTTCACCAAAAGTAGAGTGTTGTGTCATCGAACTCTGTAAAAAGAGGATTATACTCAGGAGAAATGTACCTTCTCTGAGAAGGACACTAACGTCAACATAGCAGAAGAAAGTCGTCCCAAGCCGAAATCTAAATGTAACCCTAACTTGTAACCAGATAATGTTATAGATCTGTGCAACAAAGCTGTGACAGAAGATCTCAGATATTTTATCTAACTATGTCAAATATAAAAACTAAACCCAATTTGACATATAATGAGAAGAAAGCACTTGATGAACTGAGGGAAAACACAGACGTCAAGGTCAAAGCAGCTGATAAGGGAGGGAAGATAGTACTGATGGATAGAGACAACTTTATAAGGGAATCCAACAATCAACTAAAGTTTCATAGTTGCTATACAAAGCTGGACTCCAACTCCTTGCAAACATTCTCTCTGGAATAGCAACAACGAAGTAAAAACTGCTAGGATATTGGTCTTTAGAACTATGACGAATACACTTATCTGAATGTGGAATTTCCAATCATGGCTTCTATTTATTTTACACCTAAAGTTCATATACAATGTGTGAGATTCCCAGCATGCAGACCTATCATCAATGGGATAGGCTCATTGATAGAAAGAATATCTGAATATATCGATGTTCGTCTTAACCCCTTGGCATCCAGTCTGGCATTTTACATCAAGGACACGAAACATGTCATGATCTAAATGGAGTTTCACAAGGCTTAGAATGAATAAAATCTGAATGATTGCAATTAGAGTCTAAAAGGTGCATTTGACACCACAAACACCCAAAATGTATTAATACAGTGTACACTGAGGTGGTAAATGCATTTTTACCCTAGGGTACTAGTACTGATAGACAAGCATACTCATCAAACCACAGTAATTGTTGGTTTGATGAGGATTGCAAAAGAGCAAAACAGGATTTGAAAGCCTGTAAGCTTACTAATGATAGTAACAATCTAAGAGAGAGTCCTAAAAAATAAAGGAGTATAATGATTTACTCAAGTACAAAAAGAAACTTGCCGTGTAGAATTATGGTACTCATCCAAAGATGCAGCTCAACGAAAAGATCATAAATCTTCTCCGGAAATATAGTTATGACAGGAAATGGAAGAACGGATTCAGGAATGTCACTCTCAACAATATCACTAGAAATGTGGCTCACATATTTGAAGAAATTATATAGCAATACAAACTCTACCACAGAATATCAAAGCAAAGATGATCAAAATGTTAACTCTAAAATTCCATTTGGCAATATATGCTTTAGAGAAGTGGAAGTTAAATGTGCCTTATATTGTCAAAAAAAAGGGAAGGCACCAGGGTTAGGCAAGATCCCTGTTGATCTCTATATAGAGGAACAGTTGGATTCCCTACATGGCCTTCTTTTTCAACCTAATTGATAACATTGGAATAATTCCCACTAGCTGACTATCTGCTGAAATAATTCCGATATTTAAAAAAGGGAATAGAGATTCCCCAGGAAATTATCACCAAATATTGTTAATCGATATTACGGCTAAAATGTATTTTAAGATATTGTTAAATAGACTTCAGTCTTGGGTTAAAGAATCCGAACCATTATCAGTGTTACAGGGGGTAAAAACTGGGTACGGTGGAACACTGTTTCCTCATCTGTGCATTGAATGAAAAATACTCCACCCAGAAGCATCTGTCACTGTTTCTTGTGTTTATTGATTTCAAAGCAGTGTTTAATAAAGTGGATAGAGACCTTTTATGGTCAGTTCTGGTTAAATTAGAACCCCCAATATCAAATGTCAATGCGACTACAGCCTTACATAAGAATAACCAAGCTACGGTTGGATAAATTAATGGAGGTGAGTGCACCAAGACCTTTACCATTGATAAAGGGTTGAGGCAGGGTTGTGTCCTGTCGCCACTATTATTCCCCCATTGATAAACACTTCGGCTGTAATGATACACATTTTGTATGTGATGGGCCACGGCTTAACAATTAAAGGACTGGAATCCTGATGTTTGCAAATGATGGACGGTTGATAGCACAATCGCCAAATGGGAAAACTCTGCAGCTTCTCTGTGTAGAAACATTTTGGGATAACTTTGCAATGGAAATAAACATGACAAAAACTGTGCCAATGGAGTGCCATAAGAAGTGTTAGACGGAATGTATATTGAATGTAAGGCTGAGGCTAGTCAACAGGTAGAACATTTTGATTACTAAGGGGTGCAGGTAACAGCGAATGGATCTTGGACAATGCAGACAGAACGTAACTACTGTATATGGAGACAATGTGCTGGCGCGACCCTAGAGTTTGCTAGAAAATGTGGGGAAGAGCAACTGTGGAAACATTAGAGGTATATAAATTGCAGGCCCGCTCCCCAAACCCCTATAGAGCAGAACTGTGGGGAAATGAAGCACCAGGTCTAGGGAAAACATTCCTTAAGAGTGTATTATCTTTACCACATGGTAACACCAATTGTTCCTCTTTATCTAGAAGTAGGTATTTTATCTATCAAATACGATGTTTGGTTACTTTTTTGGTTAAGAATCAATACCAGAGTTGAATTACAATGTCTTAAAGGAGTAGTATTAGAACTGAATGACCAAGTGGGAGAACCCATTTGGAAATGGTTAAGCTTTATAAAAGCATTATAAAATGATCTAGGTCTCCCATTTTTATGGAAGGCAGACACTGAGATTCTGAAACAGTATTTTGGGCAAATCAAACCAATTTAGGAGGAATGGCCTTTTCGTCACTTTTATATCCAGTCCAAATTTAGGAATAATTTCAATGCATTTTCCAAGTATAAAACAGACTGGGGGTGTGAAATGTATTTTGGAGTAATAAACTGTATAGTAAAATGTTTACTGTTCACAAAATTTAGATTGAATCTTTTTACCACGTGCAAGTTGGATGGAAAAATGGGATAAAACTGAGAACTGCCCCATGTGTAAGAACTGTAAAGAAATTATTCATCATTTATTTGATATATGTGTCATAAATATGAAAACCTGAGAAGGACATTTCTAGTACCACTTATAGTAACAAATAGACTTTTAAATATTAATGTTGCTACAGTCTTTTTTAAAAACACCTATTAATCCTGAAATTGTGTGTATATTTGTAACATTTTTAAAAAGTGATTGACAAATAAAAGAGCCCACGGTGAACTTAGTAATGTAACAAGAGAGATACTGAATTGTATTCTGATATTTAATAATTTATTTTGATGTAATATGTAAGTATGAAATGCGTATCTGTATTACTGTGATGTCACAACACTTTTATTGATTGCTTGTAATGCTTTGATGGATTATTGTTGTCTTAATAAGGTCTGTTTGGTGGTATTCTGGTCTCCCATAATTTCACCCAAGTACAACAAATTGAAAAGAAATTTCATGTAGATACATCTTTTGTTTGGACAGGAAATAATAATTGAGAATTTAACTAGAGCTATTTTGCCTCAGATGATCTTATATATCTCAGACACACACGGTTTCTATTTTAAAGCCACTTGTCCCCATTAATAATAAAACATTATAATATTTCTCTTAATGTGTTCTTGAAGGAGCGAGAATCTATAAAGATGCCCTATTTATGACTCAAACAGGTCAGCCTAGTAAAAAAGGGGCTTTTTACTAAAATTCACTGACACATTTAGTCTAAGAAATTGCCTTCCTTTGAACACTTGATACAGGCTCTTCAGCAACCCCAAAATCTCACCACAGAAATACAAATATTGTAGTCTTGCAAAAGCTTTGAGGGATGATAGACCCAGATATAGCTGGAAGAGTTTGATAGGTGTATCGGGGGGAGGCCAAAGGTTCTTCTCCATAGAATCCTTTCCAATTGATTCTCACAGGTGGCCAATATTTCTCATATGAAATATTAGCAACCACCTAGCCACAAACATCTTTTATCAGCTGCCTGATGACAAAGCAGACATGGAGGTTAAAACTGTAAAGCACTGGCATAGGTTTGTGACTTTTAAAAGTACTGACCTCTTCATGGGCTTTCCTTACATAGCCCAACTACACAGATTCCCTACTACCTATCCCAGGGCTTCTTAGCTGGGCTCCACAGCTCCCCTTCTGCTTCTCAACTCCAATGGACCCCCCCCATCTCCTATCCCAGTCACACTGAAACACTACATCAAATCCCAACTCGGCTGGCTTCCTATTCCTCATATAGACTCCACTGGCTCCCTACAATCCATCCTTATTGTAATTCCTCTGCCTTTTCTTCTTAGCTTTTCTTGCTCTACCTTAGCTTATCTGCCCCTTGTACAGCGAGTTAAATCCTCCACTTTGCATCGCTTTATATCTGTAACTCTGCACTATAAGAGAGCAGATCCATTTAGCATGCTTGACCTGTTTTTAGAGCTTTGGTTTGAAGCACTATACAAATGATATGACTGAAATAAGGGAAACGGATGAAGAAGTCCAATATCAAAGAGAGGAATTTGCACATACAATGAATAGGAAAACAAGCCGGATGACAGATGGAAGGCATGCGATGCTAAGGATATCATATCTGCGGATCTAGAAAGGGGGGATATTAGTTGCATCACCTTAAAGAAGGATTGGAAGTATACAGTGAGGTTTAAAGGCTATGAGGGAGGATAGCTCAGGGCCAACGTACTCCCCTTGGAAGCAAGCCAACACGAGGGAACACAGGTTCGCTCCCCAGTTCTAGAAACCACTGGGTATTAAGCGCGTTATAAATAACCTATAAAATCATATCATATCATATCATGTCATATCATGTCATGAAATATGATTGGAAGCATAAGGACAGGTTAAGGCAGGTCGTTTTCCGCATTATTAGAAAGTCCTCATACGTAGATTCATTGCCAGTTTTGGAGATATCGAAAAACAGACCACAGACAGTCCCGAGCGAAGGTATTACGATGGTGCGGTTTGCAAGTGAAAGGGCAAACGAGGAGGAGATACATACAATGGGAACAGTGGGCTCAATGGCATGATGGAGGCATTGACAATCCTAAATGGTCTAATGAAAATATCGGACACAAGCCTTTCCCACAGAAATGTACTCCCATTGTACAGCAAGTGGACATATGATGGGTATTCCTAGGACAGCTCCAGAGTAATACTAGGCCACATTATTTTGCAGAAAGGGTAGCCAATATATAGGGAACCTAACAGTAAAGCACTGAAGCGTATGGCAGTGTTAGCAGCAGGGTCAATAGAAGGTGAAAGTGGGGGTCAATACAGTGGTCAGACGCAGTCTGCATTCACCCATGGGCAGGGTGTTGGGTAGACGGGACGGCCCAAGCCTACTCTATCAGCGCTCACATCTATACTTCTCTTTGCTAGACTTGCTTTCAAGTGATATCATCAGGTCATTGGTTGCTGGATGCGCTCCCTTCCCAACCTTCCTCCTAAACAAGGTCGACCTAAGAGGAGGTGCAGGGATGAACAGCAGCCTGAGCTCTCAAGTATCTGGGCCATTATGGAGTTTATGGCACGCATGAGCCTCTGATGGGAGACTGACCCCTACATCCCATCCCAAATCAATAGGGAACTGCTTGCTTTGCAGCACCTCATTCACTTGATGCCTGTAGCACTTCACCACAGCTGGTGAACCATGAGGATGCGTCTCACTCCTCAGATATATTTCACTCTTGTTGCAGTCACCCACTCATTGTTTTTATTATTATTATTATTTTTTATTTGTTTATGGTTATTATAAACCTTTACAAAAAAAGGCAAACATATTATACAATGTACACATGTCATGTACCATAAATACAAAAAAGAATTCGTTTTGGGATTACCCATTTGGCATAATTAAACATAATGCATAAAACAAAAGAACAGTAACCCTAAAAGAATATGATACTAAAATGTATCAGTCAGAATTTCTAACAATCATAAAAGCATAAAAGAAGTCATTACGGTACAGAAATCTCTTTTTGAGTTATTCTCAGGAATGCCACTAGAGCAGAAATAAGGGCTCTCCATTGCCCTAGAATCATCCGACTCCACAATGACTCCTGCAATCAATATAATCATTATTCACAAATCTCTTCATCTCTAAAATGGTGACATTCTAATATCAAATTCTTTCGTTGTTCATGGGCTTCTTCACAGTTGGGAAATCGGCATTTCATAGGCACATTGCTAACTCGTGGGATTCCCCAATATGTTGTCCTTTCCATGGTGTGAAATTGATTTAGTTTGAATATAAGATAATACATTCGTACAGTATTGCATGAAAATATTGCAGGATACGCACAACATCCATCCCTTTACGCTTAAATATAGCATATTCTTTATAAGTACTCTATGCACTGATTTCAGCTAGTGTGTTACACCAGTCAGATTCAAAATGTTCATGTTTCTCATATCCTGCAGTCACACACCAATCAATGGATAATATGCACAGTGGAAGCCATTCAATGCATTGTGCATATTAGAACTCTTTTAAATCGGCACAGTTCTTAAATATTTCAAAATGCCCTGGATGTGGGCATCACTGGGGTGGTCATCGGTCTCATGGAACTGTCACAAACACACAAGTGTTGGTGGCCAGACAATCTGTACTAAAACCATAGACACACATTTATTTATTGAGCATTTGTATGGCATCTATACAGCAGAAAGTGTTTCCAGGTGCCACAAGACAAAAGGTGGGGGGGGGGGGACAGGAGAAACAATAGTAACGGTCCTACTAGGCCTTGTGACATTCGGATCATGCAAGTGCAGTATCAAGAAGTGCAGGGGGAGGGGTGAAGAGAGATGAGTACTGGAGGGAGGGGGCCCAAGGTGCTGGGAAAATGCTAGGGAGTGCCCAGGATGGCAAGTGCAAGGGGGAGAAGGGGTAGGGGTAATGTTGAGGAGGGGGGGACCAGCCTAGGGAGGATAGTCAGGTAAGAGTGCCCGAGGGCAGTGCTGGAAGGAAGGGTGAGAGGGAAGACTGGACAGAGGAGGGCCTGGCCCTGAGGAGCCTCATAAGGGACACAGGCATCCAATTGTGGTGGCAGGAGGAGACCACCAGGGGGGGAAGGAGGAGAAGAGGAAGGTCTTGAGCAGCTTCCGCAACTTAAGAAGATCTGGCCCAAGTCTGAGAGGGGCAGTGAGGCCATTCCAGAGGGAGGCTCCTGACGAAGAGAGAGATCTACCTCCCACTCTCTGCTTGGAGAAACCTCTGATCTACATAGAGTTGGAGCTAGAGGACTGAAGGACTCTAGCCGGGAGTTATTTAGGGAGAGAGAGTTGAATGGAGCAAGGTTCCAGGCCCCAGAAAGCCTTGTGGATGATGCAGGGGGTCTTCAATGTGATCCTTCCAGTTACCGGGAGTCAATGGAGGGATTTTAGGGCTGGAGAGATGCGGTCCCTGGGCTTGAGGCAAATGATAAGACTTGCTGTTATTTTCTGGATTAGTTGAAGAGGGCAGGGTGAGGAAAGAAGCCGATTAAGGAAGAGGCTGATGCAGTAATCAAACATTGAGTGAATCAGAGCTCTGGAGACATTGAGTTTCAGGAGCAAGGTGAGGAAAGGAAGAATGGCTCTGAGGAGGTGAAGTTGATAGTGAGCCTTCTTGGCGATATGAGGTAAGAAGGAGAGAGGAGTCGAAGATGACACCCACATTTTTAGCCTCACACAAGGGTGAGGGAAGAGGGCCCAAGGAGGGTGGCCAGAGTGTAGGGGGAAGGAGGGAGTAGGGGTCCCAATGAGAAGGATCTCAGTCTTACTGGCGTTAAGGCATGGATCATTGGCAGCACACCATGCCTGAATAGCAGTCAGATAATCAGGAATGAGAGAGGAAGGCGAGGAGGAAGTGGAGGGATGTTTAAAGGAGAGCTGTGTGCCATCAGCATAGCACTGGAAATGAGGAGAGAAGGTGGAAATCAAGTGGGCAAAAGGGTCAAGGTAAATGTTGAAAAGCCATGGCGAGAGGATAGAGCCCTGAAGGACGCTGCAGGTCAAGAGTGATGTAGAGGAGAGAATGGGGCCCAGTTGAACTTAGGAGGGTCGATTCGAGAGGAAAGAGGTTAACCAATCCAGAGTCCGATCTGTGATGCCCAGTGTAGCACAGAGGCGATTTATGAGGATGGAGTGATTGACCACGTCAAAAGCAGAGTACAGATTGAGGAGAATAAGGGCAGAGGGAGAGTTGGAGGCGAGATTTGAGAGAAAGTCATCACGGGTGTGCAGGAGAGCATTTTCCGTGCCTCTGGCTGCTCTGAAGCCAGACTGGTGGTCACGAAGGCAGCCAACAGAATGAGTGTGATGGGACTTAACTTCATTCTTTGAAGTACTTTTTGTCTAGAATATATAAAATGCATGCATTATAAATTCTGGGCAGTGGAGATGCTTATAAGTAGTTGGTAAAAAAAGGATTCATAAATGGTTGGAAAAAAGCAACTCCTTTAGTGTTACTGCAGAAATTCATAAATGCCATATTGAATACAGTAGGTCAAATGTCTCTGTCCTGATATGATTTGACATTTATAATGCACCTATACGCAAGTGGCTGTTCAGATGTTTTGGACTATGGCTTGCAAAATCCATGGCCATTGACTATGTTGAATAGGAATGATGGGAGTAGTAGCCCAAAACATCTGCAGAACTAAGGGTTGCAGACACCATCCTTAGTTGATATAGCAGCACGCGTTATTTCAGAATCAGCACCCAATCAAAACAGTGGAAGCTAAGTATCATGGAGGTCAAAAGAGGACAAAGGCAAGCGGGCAATCTAGTGAGCAAGACTGGGATTGTGTACACTAAGGAACCAAGAAGCGGTAGCCCTTTTGCTGAGATGTATCCTCTGCTCTATTCCCCCACTCAAACCGTGAAAGGTAAGGATGTAGGCGAAAAGACTTCAGATACCTAAGCGAGTTGAGTGTTTGCTTCCGAAATCTGCATTTAACTTGCAGTTCACAGGTTCGAATCCTTCAAGGGCAGATTCAGGCATATAGCCATACAAAGGCAATTTATGGAGGACCAGGAAATGAGGTCATGGAATCAATAGTTATTTACTGCACCAAACACCAGTGAAAACATGGCAGCATGATCTGTACAAACACACCTTGTTATCATTATTATAACCCTCAACACAAAATCCACATAACAATTTTAGCAAAACTAGAGGATCCAATTTTTAGGGTATGAGGTAATATTATCCCCGCCATAAATATCGCCATATATATGGTCGTCGGGAACGGCCATAGGCGATATTTTTAGTGGGGATAGTATTAGGGTTTTTTGGGAGAGGGTTTGCGGGGGTGTCCCCCGCTCCTTTTAAGATAATAGGGGGGTTGCAGGGGTGTCCCCCGCAGGTTCCATGCCTTAATATCGCCACAAAAATATTGCACCATTTTTAGGCAGGTTTCATTTGCTGAGACACTGATGATGTTTGACGGAAATGGTAGGGCAGCAGCAAGTTGGCTAAAATTGACTGGCCAACATAGCTTATTTTTCAAATAGCTTTTTGTGGTTCGTTCCACCTTTGTGTTGGCAGGCCTTGCTCAGGCAGGCATGTAGAGGCCGGCAATCGGGAGGCAGGACTCTCAACTGGCTTGGCCAATGAGTCCCTCGTGGGGCCAGTGCATCACGTATGATTTAAGCATTTGCATGGGACGCCCCTCTGTCTGCAACGTGTCATTACACCTGTTGGAATAAGAATCCTTTACACGAACCTTCTCCCTTTAAATTTGCTAGTATGAAGATGTTCAGCTTTTTGGTAACCAAACCAACCAGCTACACATGATGTCTTACGAAAAGTGCAATTAATGTCACCCTTAAATTCCGCCCGTCGTTGACTCTCTCTAATCACATTTGGAAGAAAGAAATGAAAAAGTGTTCTGTCTGAAGACATAAAATGCACATTTGCTGTCGCGTGAGCAATGTAAACCGAACACAAAGCGCCAAAGTCTTACGGAGGATTAAAATTCTGCTCGTAACATGCACAAAAGGCCCATTCTCCGGCAGGAGACCGCGAGATGCGCCATTTCCGGGGTCTATTTTCATTTCATTATGCTCACCTCAGTTCCCGCGCTTTTCATAAGCCAAAGCTTTGTGTGGATTAAAAGCATTGTACAAGATTCATTTGCTACAAAGTAATACGAGGAACTCGAAAATGTTCTGTTTGAAAAGAAATATTAATTTATAAGAAAAATAAGAAGTATGTTTAATTAGTTTCTGGTGCATATCACGCTGTCTTCGGAAGGCACGACCTAACGTACAAGTCGCCGGTTCCTATCCATTTACAGCTGCCTCTGAGAGAAAAGTTAACTCTGTTAGCAGTTTTTCAATTCCTATTTTACTTTTTGAATTTGAGCTAGGGTGACCAGACGTCCGGGTTTTCCCGGGACAGTCCGGGGAAATCACCTGACGTCCCGGGGTCCCGGAAGTTTTTTTAGTTTATAAACCCCGTCCGGGGTGTTGATTGCAGACCTTTTTTGCCGTTTTTTTTTTGCCGAGACCCGATTTCGAAATCCCGAAATCAGGTCCCGGCGCAACTTTTCCTGTGAGAATGGGCCCCCATTTCCTCCCCCTCCCCCTCCCTGGCACTCTCCTCCAATGAGAGGAGTGTGTCTGTTAGCACACCCCCCTCCACGACCCCCGCAACGGGCCGACGAAACAGTAGTAGGACTAAAGTCGAATGTGTATTTTCTTTAGTCCTACTTCTATTTCCATAGCCCGTCCGGGTTTTTTTTAGAAAATCTGGTCACCCTAATTTGAGCACAAAATGCACACTAGAACACGAGGGGGGCTGGAGCCTAGTGTTTAATTCAATGAAAGGACATTTTGATCAAGCAGTTACTAGTGAGTCCGCTTATGGCGGGAGAGTTGGAGGCGGTGGAAAAGCAATACGCGCGCAGTCCTTGATGAGCCGGTTCTCTTCCCATGAGCCAGCAGGTGAGTTAGAGTCGATGCTGTGCCCAGTCAGACTCTGTGTGACGGCGTGTATTCGTGGAATCTGGCGCGTAGTAGAGCCGGGGGCTTGTCTAGCTCCACCTTGAGTTCATGGTTAACACATTGGTATATAACACTTCATGCTGGATTTCTCCCACTCCAAAGTGCTGCCACAGCAGTTGCTAACATTAGCCAGTGGCATGGTGCAGTTAATCGACTCGCAAGGATAGCGCCAAGATACCTCTGGCGTAAGTGTGTCTTATAAATTAGGTAACATAACAAATTAGGTAACATGCCTTGTTCCTGCAGGGATTCGAACCTGGGACTCCAAGATGACACAGATGTCACTGGCGGGAGGTGAAGTGCCTGAATGCTCTTATCAGCATCAAAAGGGATAAGCAGTAAAAGGCACTAGAGGTAGCCTAGGCCCTTATATGACACAAAATAAAAACTGCTGCCGCTCTGTAATTTAAGGTTACTGAGGACTAAAGTCTGACTCGGTGACTGTTGGCTTTACAAGTTGCATTAAACTGTCCCAGGGGGATAGCTCAGTGGCAACGTGTACGCCTTGGAAGCAAGACAACAAAAAGCAACATAGGTTCAATCCCCGGGTCATAGGTTCGATCCCCGGTCCGCGCTTTAAGCACATTATAAATGGCTAACTAAGACAAAAACAATTACTCAACTAAAAAAAACAATTCCTGTAACAGTGTCTTAATGTGAGTGCTTTAAAAATGTAAATACATAAATAGTCTCTCCAAAGAGTAAAGTTGTGGATGGGAGCTTTATATATTTCTTTATTTTCGTCCTTACTATTTCAGAAGTAAAAGACTCATGGAGACCAGCGTGGAATTTACTTGGCTTATCAGTAAGTCCTGTATGAAATCAAAAAGTATTCCTCTGTATCAAGAAAAAGGCTCCTGCAGCAGCTACACTTGGGGAGCCCACAGGCGTTCAGTCTATCAGTCATGGATGAGATTTGACCTCCCCTAGGGCTGCAAGCCAAGGCCTCAGGGGAGGCCGGGTTTAAGTTTAAAAACAAATGGACACAAGGGCCGGATAGATCATTGAGGACCTGCGCAAGATTTGGGATGAGCGCAAGGGGCAAACCATCACGGTTTATGTCGTTCGGGATGTCCTCATACAGCAGAATCTCACCACAGAGTGCAGGAATCAATGATTCCTTTGACACCGGACTGTCATCGCAACAGGATGGATCCAGCTCTGATGTGAAAGACTGCAACCAGATTTTAACAGTAGTTGAAGCAGGATATTATTTTATCACATGACTTTCAGGGACATACGTGCTTTCATAACATCATCTGACCTGATATCAGTGGTTCCTGCCTTCATCTGATTTTTGTCAAGGGGTGAAAGGTTGTGTTCCATCGCTTCCTGGGATATCACTTCGGGGTGCGGTTGAATGACATCACTTCCTGTGATGTCATCAGGGGGTCAAGGGTCGTGTGATGTCACTTCTGCTACCCCTGGCATTTTGGTGAAATGACGTCCCTGCTTTGACGGTGGGCAAATGGTACCTGAAAAGCTGCCTCGTTGCTTCAACGTATCCCGGAAGCCTCAGCGGGTGCAGAATATGACTGATCAAGCACATGTCGCCCATATTTTGTCATCAGCATGGGGCTCTTGAAGTCTTCAGTTCAAGACTCCTCCTACTGGTCTTAAATATCCTTGCTGCCCTTGCACATTCTCAATACTCACAGGGTATAGTAGATTCGTCCTTTTTCCTTTTTTTCCTCCCACTGCTCTTAAATGGTGTATTTTGTAATGTGTTTCACTTCCCTTGTTCCCTTCCTTCGCCCTGTGGGAGCTTTGAAACAGTATTTTACTTACTGTAACAAGCAAACAATAAAATACAAATAAATAAATAAATACATGAGGGACATTATGGTTTTTTAACTTTCGCAGGATTTCAGGCCAGTCTATTGGCAGATGTAAGTCAGGCACCAGTATTCCGCTATACACAAATTGGGGTCCACAGTGAAAGCGGGCATTTTACCCAATGCTGGGGGCTCGTGCCTTCTTGAGTGCAGCAGCGGAGAGCTAAAATGCCCTGCCCTCTGCACCTACAGCCACAAGAAAGCTGCCCCTTTTCTGGAAGTAATGTAAGAGCCATTTAGCTATTCTGCTTTTATCAGTTTATGGTGATCTCTGTGTTGTCTTCTTACTCGTTTTGTTAAAGTGTTCAGAGTTGTGTTTCTCCCCTAAGGCCTTCATTGTGAGCATGGGGGGAACAGTAAAAACATACAGCAATTTTAATAACTCTTTTTAAAAAAATACTGCCTTTTTCGTGCTGCATGAGGTAAGCAGCAAACATAGCGAGGTGATGGACGGGAGGATTAGAATTAATCTTAAACCTCGGGCATTTGCTCTGGGCAAACCTCTAGACCATTGTTCTTTACCCACCAAGACATTATAGAAAGGGGAAAGACCATATGAAAATCAGGCTTGGTCCCACCCCAAAAGGGGCACTCCAGCCCAAACTGCTAGGTCACATCCCTTCTGCACAAGACCACATGCATCCCCAAACATGTTTCAGCCTCCTCCAGTGAGGATTAGCATGCATGGGACCCACGTGTGGGCATACCCATCCTGCTCAAAGCAAAAACAAAGAGGTGATGGCTGGAAGGTTTTTGAATTGAGGTAAGTAGGCCATAATTGCAGCAAGCAATACTTTCTATTCACCCATTGTAGAAAAAACACTTGCGGTCTCCTCTCATAATTAGGTGGTATTCTAGGAGTATAAGCTATTTGAAATGTCCCGTTTTACTATGTTATATCCATACTAACGAGGCACTACGTGAGCTGTTCATAACCACAAATAGTTCTGTGCCGGTCCAATGAAACCTGTGGGATCTGCATTGAAGTTGGTGGAGAAGCTTATATGAATCCCAATCGGTCACAACAGCTTTTTCTGAGATCCTGTGTCTGGCAAAAGCCTGGCAAATGGCTGTCTTGTGAAACCCGAGAGTATGGAGAAGCCTGGTTTGTTATCATTAGAGAATCATTGCCCATTGTTAGAGAATCATTACCCATTTAGGGATCCAGTTATCCATCATTCATTCTGATCAGTACTGATTAGTAGTGACATGAAGTAGTGACATTAGACTATCCACATATATGTAGCCATTTGCAATTTGCTATAGAATGAGGCATGTTATATTTGAAGTGCCTTGCTAGTGCCATGTAGAGACACATGTTATATTTGTAGAGACATGTAGACACATGTAGAGATATGTTATGTATTATGTATGCATGTAGAGACACCACGCATGAGTGTGCACTTAGAATGTGCATTAAGTCAGCATTATAGATAGCGCTTGGGTTTGCAAGAGAGAGAGTAAGCACTAGAGAAAGCATGAAGCCATTCCATTGAGACAGAACAGAAGCGCCGTTGAGTGCGGAAGTTGTTATGAGTTAGTGTGAATGAGAAACAGTTTCTTAGCAGACAGAGATTAGACGTGACTTTTGCCTAATAGAGACACGGAGAAGGGCATGGTATTATCAGCCTGGGTTGTGCTTCGCAGACAGAGATGGTGGGGGCAGGCAGCAGCAGAAAGTGAGAAGAGCTTTGCAGACAGAGACAGGCAAGGATAGAGGGATTTGAATGGAGAAATATGAGGAGATGGTAAAATGGTGTTTTGTACCGCAGACAGAAGGACATGGTAGGAAATGTCATGATGACCAGAACACGCAGTAATTGAGAAGTACAAGACATGCATCACAGACTTTTAGTCACTGCTCAGATTTAGAAAAGCTGACAGATAGACAGAGAGGTATTTTAGCTTAGAGAGACATGTAAACATGGATATGTATTTACGTCATTGAACAGTATAATGAGAGGTGAGGCATTGTCAGTTTCTAGTTGTTGGAGATGGAGTTTTGGGTGGAGCTGCTCTCTGAGAGATTGAGAGATCGAGAGGAGAGATGACTTGGAGAGGTGTTTGGGAGTGATTGGGTGTACTTCGGGAAGCGTTTTGGGTGCAGCAGAATTGGATGGCTTTGGCTGATATGCAGAAGGGAAGCATTCTGATGAGAGCTGATGAGATCGATCTGGCAGAGAGAGGCCAAGGAGAGGCCCTGACTGACTGGCTGGTTGCAGAGTTAGCTGGAGAGGAGAGACAGAGCAAGAGGGGAGTATTCTGGATGAGACACATGCATGGCGAATTAGGACAGACACTCACACAGAGCTTTGGCTGACATGATAGATGGGGTAACGAGACAGGGATTGTCTTAGAGAGAGAGTGTGAAGGAATGGCGTGGATTGGAGAGGAATGGTGTGGATTGGAGTTGCTATTAGATTGCTTGCATTAGAATCCTGTAAGGCTTATAGTTATTGCATTCCATTGTAGATTTGCACCAAAAGCATAAAAGGTGTAAATTCGTGATTTGCATTATAGTAGTGTTTGCATCATGCATTGCTGTGTACAAATAAAAGTGTTTCTATTGTTGAATCGATTCATGTGTTTTCTTTGTGTCTTATGTTAGTGTGTCCATAGGAGTAATTTAGGAGTAACTTAGGAGTAACATGGTGCACAAAGGCCCTGAGATACAAGAGTAGGGGGGCACCCCGTAGGGGATTTGTCTGGGTATGACAGTCTGGGCTGTAGTTGTTGACAGGCTTTTGGCTTGTGCCGCTCCATTCAATCAATTTCACATACGAGATTAAAGGGGGGAACTCCTGCTGATCCTCTTGGATATCTCTAATTCTCTGTTTGGAGATTTAATCTAATGACTGATCTAATGAGGTCAAATCCGGCTGTCCCAAGTGGGAGGCTGAGCTTTCTCTTTGCCGGCCACCAAATTGTGGAATGAATTGCCTGCGGCCCTGAGAGGGATTGAAAATCATCTCTACTTCCGACGGTCTGTGAAAACTCTTCTTTTTTAGCCACTGTTGTTGGCTGCCACTTTGGAATCCTCGCGCCAAGATGCCCTTAGGTGAACGTGTGCGTTACAAAAGATAGTAACATAACATAACATCTCTGCGGCATTAAACAAAATGCTATTTTAATTAGGCTCCTTATGCAAAATAACTGTCTGCAAGGTGCCAGATATTTAATTTAAAAAACAAAAGGAAGCAAGACACATATAGAGGTGGGTGCAATCTAAGTAAATTACAGTGATAAAAACACAATCCAGGCACTAAAACCAGACACAAGTGCATAACAATGTGCAGCCATGAGCTCATCGTTTGTGGCTGAGAAGATCAGTGTCAGGAGAGGAGTGAAGAGACATCAGGATATTTAGCTCTAAGTATGCTTTAGGAGGTCATGGTTTAGCACCCATTTGTGTGCCTTGTAGCTTCAAGTTGTTTTGAGTTCACGCGGTAGTCTGATACACGACACGGCTCCTTGGCCCAAGATCAGTCTCTTCCCTGTTCTTTCTTTGTCTGCGGCCTTGGATCTCAAGTTGTTGAGCCAGTGTGGATCTCATGAGCTGACCCCCTTTTCACAGCATATATATGCAGGGGGAGAACCCCACAACCCTCCCCCTACTGCCCCAAACATTAATTATTTACGATACCCCATCCCCCACATATATGCGCTGAGAAAAGGGGGTAAAAAAAGGTTTGCATTTTCGGCCAGCGCAGTAAACTATGCGCAGTAATGGTATGATCCCCTTTTTTCCAGTAGCCCTTCAGCGCAATGTAAGGGGTCTTGAATTGGTTCCTCGATCAAGAGCCAGTGGAGTGATCGCATTGCCAGTGTGATGTGGTCATGGTTGTTTCGCTTGAAGATGTTTTGGCCTGCTCTGTTCAGAAGCAGATTCTATTATGGAGGATTTGGGCAATTTTAAGTAAATCACTTCACCGTAGTCAACAATGTATGGGACCAGCAGAACAGGGGTGGTTTTGTTAATAGGTAGAGGTTAAACAGCACATGATGAGTCCGAATATTAATTTAAAAAATTTAGCTGAGGGTTATGGCTTTGTCTGAAGAGATCGGTGGGACCCCCAAGTAAGCTTTCAGAGTGAAGGAAAGCTAGGTGGAGGCGGTGGGCCAATATTGATATCTCAGACTTACTGGAGTTGAAATGCAGCTTACTGATTTGTAGCAAGTCCTGTATTGGAGTAGTCATTCAGAGAATCTAAGAAGGGAATTTGGATCCTTGCTGGCCCTTAAGATTAGCTGGGTACATTTGAAGGGAGTCTGTTAGGGCTTAAAGAATGGCAGCTAGAGGCTACAGGTGCACATTGACAAGCAGTGATGATCAGGAAAATTCCCATGGGACCCCTCATTTCACAGGAGCCAGGGTGACACGTCTATTTTAAGTTGAGTGGGACGGCATCAGCGGAAGTATGAGATTCAACCAAGCACTTTGGAAAACACGACCCGACCAGGAAATTGCATTCAACACCCTAATGTAGTTTTTATTCAGTAATGGCTTCTCTGAGGTTTGCACTGCATGCCTCTCTCAGCCTGAGACCATTGATTTTTTGAGAAGGAACTTGAAAGGGAGCGTGTGATGGAGAGAAGACCATCATGACGCCGGTTCTTAGAAGTGGGGGAGAATCTGGGCTGATTGTAGAGCACGGGTAGTAAAGTCGAGTGCAGGAGAAGATCAAGGAGTAGGCATGAGCAGTAGTAGAGTTTGCTAAGCACTAGAGTGGAGATTAGAGTTTTCATAGAGTGGTGTGTAAGAAATGAATTCATTTTCTGAATATTGAGAAGGGTAATACCAGCAGCCGAGGCGGCAGTGGTAGTGAATGATTGTTGCAAACGGAGGTCACTATCAAAGAGGACCCCAAGGTTGAAAGGCTTGAGTGAGGGAAATAGAAGGTCAGGAAGGAGATATGAGAGGGGAGTGAGGGTATGGCGTTGGAAGCTGGAGAGAAAGATGACTTCCAGGCTCACAGCTTTGAGAGTTCCAGGAGAATTTAAAGAAACAGCCTTCTAGGTAGGAGGCAATCCAGGCTAGAGCAAATTTGTCAACCCCAAGGTCCTGGAGAGTGAAGAGAAGGGAGGAGTGGTTGATAGTGCTGAAAGTGGCAGAAAGGTCCAAAGGAAAGAGCATTGGATAGAGCCTGGGGTGGTGTCTCGGTGGAGCGTTACTACGAAAGTCAGGCTGAAGTGGATCTCCAAATCTTCAAAGTACTCAGTGATCTGGTTGAAGACCACCTGCACTAGGCCCTTTGAAAAATGTGGTAGGAGGGAAACTCATTAGTAGTTCACTGGGAAGGTTGGCTTAGCAGAGGGTCTCTTCAAAAAGGGTCTGACAGTTGCAGATTAAAGGAGGCAGGGAATGATTCCTGTGGGGAGAGAGGTGAAAGAGCTCAAACTTTTCTAAGTGAAAAGGGGTGCTAGGGGTGCAATATTGGTTGGTGCTGTGAAGGATGGGAGCAAATTCGGCAGGAGGTAGGGGAAAGGTAGCAGAGAATAAGTCAAGTTTAGAAGGGCTGCAGGAGAGATGAGGGACAGAAGAGGGTTGGTGAAGGGAGGGAGAGGAAGGCTGGAAGATTACTATGCACTTTAGAGGTTTTATAAGAAAAGCACTGAGCAAAATCATTAGCAGAGAGGAAAGAGGGAATACATATTGGTATGGGAGGTGTGAGCAGAGCCTGGAGGGTTATTGTGGATTGTGGACTGTGGGGGGTGATTGTGAAGGGAGGAGAATGGGTTTGTAAAATACGAGGATTTGTCAGTGTCCAGTGCAGAGCAGAGAGCAGTAAAGGTGTTTTGGAAGGCTAGGGGTATGGTCGGGCTCTGGGATTTGCACCAGCGTTGTAGGTCATTGCTTATGTTTGTTTTGAGGCTCTAGATATCAGAGATGATCCAGGGCTCAGAATGGAAGCAAGATTGCATGGTGGAGTAAAGGTGTGAATACATGCAGAATAGTGTTGGTCAAAGGTAGTCAGAAGTGCACAGTGAGAAAAGGCACGTCCAAAGGACATCATCAAGACGAAGGGCAAGAGCGGCCTGCCTGAATTTCCTCTTGGTCATCTGCAATGCTCCAAAATAAAGGCTGATGGTAAAAGTGGTACCTGGCCCCCAGGGCAGTGGTCTGTGGGCCCCCAGACCTTGCAGAGGAGGATTTATCGGCAGGCGCCCATGTGCCTCTTGCGCAGGTGGATCCTAGAACTGAAATGACTGAGACAATATGTAGTGTCCAACTGATTTGGGCTGAAAGGAACTCCTTATGTAAAATGTGCTGTGAATTGCATTGATTCCTCTAGACCGCCAGAATCTTCTATAGACCCTCATTCTGTTCAATGGATTGCACGGATTTCAATGATGTGACCTTTTTCAGTACACCAAGCCTTGCTGCTCCGCCCAGCCCTCAGATCCTGCTCATCAGACATTTCAGTTGTGACAGTTGTGAAATGTTACACCGTTTTTGTCACTCTCCCTGTCCCTATAATGGAAGAGGGTTACAGCTCTGCTTTGCCCCTTGGGAAGACACAGCCCACCTGTGCATATCTGCAGGGTGTTAGACACCTTCTGGGACCTGCATTCATTGATTGATTCCAATTTATTGTGTCATTTTAATAATAGGAGTGTTGTTCTAATGCGCATTATTCATTTAGCACTTCATTTGCAGTCTATTGTGTAAAGATTTGCTATTCATATCCCTATAGGCAGTGGTACTGGCCCGGTACACCGCCCCCCCCACCGCCCACAACACCACATCTAAATGGTCTGTCCACCTGGCTATTTTTAGCACTAAGCCCCTGGGCTTGGGGAGCTTTTCCCTGCTGGATGTCCAGAGAGACTCTATGTCAGTTGGTGTTCTGCTGTCAGGTCTCCTTAAGTCATACCCCTTGCTGCAGGAAGCCTGTCCGACTGACAGGCTCTGAGTTCTTTTTTTAGCTGCTTTGCTGCTGCACATCCTATCATCGTGGGGACCTTTGCCCAGGCATCCTGTGAACTCCCTGCATCAAGTGGAAGGTAATCCCAGCTGCCAGTAATCTATGTTTGTGAGTAATCCAGGCAGTGTACATATCCTCCTCCTTTGTCTTCCCTCTGCCTTTCCTGCTTCCTTCACATACAGATGCCTCTGCTCTGATGTCTATGGGCGTTGCTTAACCCTGGTGCAGTACCCACCACCCTTACTCTTACATAGACCACCATTTTGTGATACATTTATGAGATTCAGTTCAGGTGCAGTACCTCTAACCACCTCTAGTGGTCTCTCCCTGTTTGTTATTGAGTTTCTGTACTGCTCTGTGTTTCTGTTTTGCTGAACACGTATTCAGATGTTTTAGGCTCTTTCCTTGGGGATTGGAACTGTTTAGTCTTCATTTGAACATTTGGGACCCTTTTTAGAGTGTGAAATGTACTGTAAATAAGTTTACTTTGCAGGTAAATGTGTGTGACTAAAGATCGGTGAGCTGAACTGAAGCTCGTGATTATTATTCATTGCTCCCACATAGGATTGTTGGGTGGCACCACCCAAATAGCTTTGGGAGGTGGGATGCTCAAGCATGAGTCCTGCAGACTGTAATTCAAGTGTAATGTTGGTGAAAAAACTCTTTTTGGCCCTAAAAATGGGATCTTAAGTTAAAAGTCACTCTATGTTTGTCAGTACCTTGCACCCCTAGACCATTCAGTGTGGAGAAGCATTTACAAAATCTCTTAGTGCTGGCTGGTATAATTTCCTGATGAAGACAGTGTCAAGTGACCTTTTTACATCGAAACCGGTCGAGAAGTTGGGGATGTGATCATGTTGTACATCTAATCGATCCACTCCAGTAGTAGACCACACTTTGTTTTTTTATTCGATTTTATTGATTTTCAAAGAAAACAGGGAGCATTTTATAATCAAAAACTTTGGGCACATGCCCACATGAGCACTACAAGGAAGTCCCAATTCCCTGATGTATTCTCCCCTCCTCCCCTCTCCCCCCTTGTCTCGGGACACAGGCTCCGCTTGTCTGTGGTGAGTCTCTTTGGGTAGCTCCGACCAGGCTGAGGAAGGTTGGTAACAGACCAACTTCCCTAATTCAAGGACAATATGTTCTGTGCTTAGGCGGGTTTTGGGCCGGGTCGGGAGCCCATGTGAACTTCAGGTTGCTTCCTCTGTGTTGACAAACGCCTCCATGAATTGGAGCCAATCAGTCTCTATCTGTGCACTAGAGCCCTGTATCGCTGCCATAAATCTTTCCATAAAATATATGTCCTTGGCCATTTCCACCCATTCTCTCCTTCTAGGGAGGGCAGCCCTCTTCCATGTTCTGGCCCTAGCAGCTCTGGCTGCCAGTAGTAGGGAGTGTGTCAGGTCTGGGAGTTTTTCCCAGTGTACGTCTCTTTGCTGCAGCCCGAATATCAAAAGGACTGGGTCTTGTGGATAAACCCCTCTCCCGCCTCCTTAAGCCAGCTGAGCACTTCTGAACAGTTGGTTTGAACTTTATTGCATGACCACCACATGTGCCAATAACTGGCTTTTTCCCCACAGCCGTGCCAACACACAGGGACAACATCAGGGAACATCCTGAAGAGTCTGATTGGGTCATACTGCCACCTGTGGAGGAGTTTGATGGCGTGCGTCTTATACTGGCATGAGATCGATGTCTTGAATGCCCTACTGCAGAGTTGCCCCCAGAGGCTATCCCCACTTCCAAAGCCCAGGTCCCTCTCCTATTTTCTTCTAAGACTTCTCATTGTTCCCTCCCGGGGGGTCATGAGTGCTCGATAGAGGAGGGAGATGAGCCCCTTCATTTCTACATGGGTACCTAGGATTTTCTCGGCGGGGGTGAGCTTTCTTTGTATGCATGGCTTTAGTTTTGGCGTCATTAAGACTCCCTTGAGTCGTAGGTATAAGAGGGGGGAGAGTGCACCAATTCTCAGTGCCTCCTCGAGCTCCTGGATGCTTATGAAGGTGTCCTCCCTCACCAGTTGGCCGACCCTACAGAGTCCCGTGTCGAACCAAGGCTGGTAACGTTCATGGCCTGGGATTTCTTCTAACACTGGCGTGGACCAGATGTGACTCAGTGGGGAGGGCCTAGTGGTCACCTTTTCTCTACTGCCCTTTCCTGCTAGCGCTTTCCACATTGTGCTCACTGTTGGGTGGTCCCTGATACTTTTTGGAAGCTTTTTCAATGGAACCCATAACCATTCTCCTACTGTAACTGGTTCCAGGTAGAAATTTTCGAGGTAGACCCATTGTTTGTTAGGGTCCTCCCTGTGGTGGGGGGCCAGTGCTCTTTGTTGGGCCACTCTGTGGTATGTCTGCAGATCTGGGAGGGCAACCCCTCCTCTTTCTTTGGGGAGTGTGAGGGTCTATTAGCCTATTCTAGGTCTTTGGCCTTGCCATCTGAATTTCAGCATACGCTTTTTGGCCTCTATGAGGTAATTTTCTGGGGCCTCCAGTGGGAGCATCTGAAACACATAAAGCACCCTGGGGAGAAGGTTCATCTTTATGGCATTTATTCTTCCCATCCAGGATATCTTCCCCTTTCCCCAGCCCTCCATGTCCATGAATAAGTTATCGAAAAGTGGGGGGAAGTTTGCCTGACTCAGGTCCTCGTTGGGTCTAACAATGTTGATCCCCAGGTATTGTATGCCCTCCGTGCAGATCTGGAGGCCCAGCGGGGTGAGTTCCTCCAAATTTCTGTCTGTGTCTGGTGCAAAGGGAAATATCATGGATTTGCCTATATTTACCCTGAAGCCTGAAAACCTTCCGAACTGTTCAATCACCTGCAGAGCGGCTGGGACTGAGCTGGTGGGCTCCCTTAGGTGTAGCAGGATATCGTCTGCGTAAAGGCCAAGTTTAAAGGTACGGTCTCCCACATCAATACCCCGTACTCTCGGGGAACCTCTGAGGTATTCCGCGAGTATCTCCATAGTCATGGCGAACAGGAGTGGGGAGAGGGGGCAACCCTGCCTAGTCCCTCTTTGAAGACTAAAGATACGTGACAAGTGCCCATTCACCGTGACTTTAGCTGACGGGGTCGTGTATAGGGCCTTGATAGCTTGCCGGATCCCTTCTCCAAGGCCCAGTTTCTTGAGTACTCCATGAGGGAACCCCCAGTCCACTCAGTCGCACGCCTTCTCCGCGCCGATGGCCACCAGGACCGGGTTATCCCCCTTTGGTGCTGCCTCCCTCATAAAATGTAGAATTTTTCTAAGGGTGTCTGCCCCCTGCCTCCCCTGTATGAAGCCTAACTGATCAGTGTGGATAAGCCCCGGCATAAGGCCGTCCAGCCTCGTAGCAATGATCCTGGTGAATAACTTGGCATCCACATTCAGGAGGGAAATTGGTCGATAGGACCGGCAGTCTTCCGGGTCCTTGCCTTCCTTCGGGATTACCGTAATTAATGCTTTACCAAAAGATGGGGGAGCCCTCCCCGTCATCATGATGTTGGAAAAAAGTCCTGCTAGGAACCCCTCCAAGTGGCCCGCAAAGGCCTTATAAAAACCTGCAGTGAACCCATCCTCCCCTGGGGCCCCACCCAGTTTCAACCCAGATATTTCCCTAAGCACCTCTTCTTCTGTTATCGGGGCATCCAGGGCGAACGCCTCTGGGATTCTGAGGACAGGGAGAGTGACTCCATCGAGGTATGCCTCCAGTGCGTCCCCCTCTGCCTCACCTTCCTTCCCGTAAAGTGACTCATAAAACCCAGCGAATTTCTCGGCTATGCCTTCCGGGTCAGATCTTTCCCTACTGTCCCCGCTCACAATTCTTGCCACCCATCTATCCGCCCGCTGGCCTCGGAGTTTAGCTGCCAGCATGGCGTCGGCCTTGTCGCCTTTTTCGTAGTATCTTTGGCGCAGATATTGGAGGCCCGCTATGATTTTGCCCATTTCCAATTCCCTCAGTTCTTGTCTCTTCCCTCGTGCGGAGCCCAGGTCCCTCTCCCTCTCCTCCTCTCCTTTCCCTTCTGACCTCTCAAGTTCAATTATCTCTCACCTCAATCTGTGAGCCAGGAGGGTCCTAACCCTCTTTTTGGATGCCTCTTCACTGATCAGCCTACCCCTCCAGGTAGCCTTCGCCGCCTCCCATACTGTCTCCCAATTGACTTCTCCAGTATCATTCAGCTCAAAGTATTCTCTGATTGCCGTTATCATCTCCTCCTTCAAGACTGCGTCTCTGAGTAAAAAGTCATTACATTTCCATAGGGATTCCCTGGGTTTGAGGCCTGATAAGCAAATGTCTGACCAGACCAGGTCATGATCTGACCATCTGACCGTGCGTACCTCACAAGCATCTACTCTGCTCATGTGCTGGTGTCCCGTGAGTATGTAGTCTATTCTCGTCCTAGTGCCATGGACTGCGGAACAGAAGGTATATCCTATCCTAACTGGGTGTAGTTCCCCCCATATGTCCCCCAACCCATGCTCCCACATTAGGTCACAAAACTCCCCATTGGGTCTGCCTCCTCTACTGCCCGGCGGGATGGTCTTCCCGCTATGGTCCAACTCCCGATCTGCCCACATGTTGAAATCCCCGCCCAGGAGCAGGAGCCTCTCCGCTTTGGCCATCACTTCTCCCAGGGCTTCTTGAATGAATTCCACCTGGCCCACGTTGGGGCAGTATATAGCTGCTAGGGTGACTCTGGAGTTATGCAAATTGCCCGATACCACCATGGCTCTTCCGTCCTCCCTTCCCCAGCTCACTACCTCCGTAAGTTTATGATTCCTGTGAAGAACAATACCCACCCCCCTCTCTTTGTTTGGCCGGATGCCCAGAAGTTCTGACCCACATGTGTTCCTGGGGTGGCCCTCTCCTCACCCCTCACTGTTCTGGTTTCTTGCACAAAGAGGACGTCTACCCATGCATTCTTCATTTCCCTCCCCAGAAGGGAGCGCTTTGCCGGGGAGTTAAGTCCCTTCACGTTGAGGGAGCCCATCCTAAATGTCTCGGCCCGGCCCCTCTTCTCATTGTTTGCCATTAGATCTTTGCCTTGTACTCGTCTTCCACCCGGTCCTGTGGGAGCTACTCTGTTCTTATTCGGAGCTAGGTCCCTGCTGAACCCGAGAACCCCTACCCCCACTCCCTCTCCCCACCCCCCTTTGTTCATGACACTTGCCAACGGGCAAGCCACCAGGGTGAGAGAATGTCCACCCACCGCCGCTCCCCTAGTTAACTTCATGTCCCCGGCCGGGGATGCTTGGCTATTGGTTTTACACACCCTGACAAGATGACTATAATGCACCTAGTCCTCTCCATCATTCATCGTCGGGGTATTTGGTTTCTTACATTTTCTTCTGCCGTTTGTCTTCTTCTTTGTGGACCAGGGGCCCTCCGGTTCCCTCTTGATTCCTGGCAATGCTTGTATACCCTCCTCATTTCCTTCAACCGGAGCGTCCTCCTTGAGCACATGCAGCACTTGTGAGGCCTACTTGCCGCTAGTCACTCTATAGTCTACACCGGCCCGTTCATAGGAGAGGGCGAATGGGAAGAACTACCTGTATCTAATGTCCTGACTGGTGAGCCACTGTGTAAGTGGACGGCACTATCTTCTGCGAGTGAGCGTGAGGGTGGAAAGGTCCTGGTAGATCCTGATTGTATCCCCTTCGAAGATGAAGCTCCCCAGCCTTTTTGCCTTTTCCAGAACCTCCATTTTCTCTCTATAGCGGAGGAACCGCACTCAATCGTCCTGGGGCCTCCCCCTCCACCCCCTCCACCTCAATGTGCTCTTTCTAGCTGGACTTCCTTGCCCCCTTCTATCATGAAGAGTTGGTTTATTAGGCCTTGGACTTTCCTCCCCACGTCCGCCCGTGTCTTACCTTTTTGTTGGGTCACGCCCATAATGCGTAGATTGTTTCGGTGTTCCCTATTTTCAAGATCATCCATCTTCAGGATAATGTCCTCTTCCCTCATTTCTAGGTCCGTTAGCCTCGCCTCGTATTTCATGTCCAGCAGGTCTGTCTGAAGGTGGTTGTTTTCCATTCCCTCCATTTTTTCTTTGAGGGTATCCACTCTCCCTCTGAGGTCAACTATTGAGGCCTGTATATCCGTCCGGATTCCATTGATCTCCTGGAGAATGTCCTTGAGATCATCTCTTGTGAGCGTTGCAGTGGGGGGTTCACCACCTGTGGGCATGATGACTCCGTGGGCCTTGCTCTGGGCTATGTGTGACCTACGGAAACATTGGAGCGAGAGGATTGCTCTGGTAGGTGTAGTCTGCTCCAGGTTCTTGCTATCTGGGTGCACCTCAGTATGGTGCCACTATCAGAGTTCGCTTAAGCGGATTCCAGTGTTCCCCTCTGTGGTCCCAGCCCCTCTTCGTTTAACGGCAGCCGCCTTCCTGGTTGTGGGCCTTTGTGTTAGCTCAGCACTTTGTGGGGGCTCCAGCACTAGCCTCCGGGCCCTTCCCTTCCTGATGGGTAGCCGCTATTCGGTCCGGGAGGAGAGAGAGGCCGCGTCGTCCCTATCCTTAGGTATGTGGTTCACCGTGAGTAGGCCCTGATGAAGTCAGACTGAGGTGTGGGGGAGGAGGGCTGATCCTCACCCCTATATCCTCCCTGTCCCGGTTTCCCCCCACGGTCTCCTCACCTCCACTTGGCCGCCACCTCTGGCTCGGCTGGATGGGTGTCGGGGCCTGGCGGGTATCTCTGCGTGTCCCAGGGGCTGACACTCCAGGCCCGGGCTCCTCCTCTGACGACACCTCCTTGTGCGGGCCGCCGGTTGGGGTTTCCCGTTATGGGGGGGGAGGGCGGTTGAGGGGCCCCTGGCAGAGTTTGGGTACGGGCCGCTTGGGGACCCGCGGGGTGCCCACCTCTCCGGTCCTGATCCGGCGTGGGAACCCCCGACTGGGGGTCCAGGCCTGGCTCCTCTCTGCTTCCCGTGTTACGCGGTGGCTCATTCTGGCCGTGTCGACGTTGTGCCCGCCTCTCCGGGTTTTATGCACCAGGGCCTCCCCTTCCGCGCCCCACTTCCGTGTCTGCTCTGCGGGTGCGATGGGTGCCCGCTGTGTTTCGGGCTCCCCACAGCCTTCTGGGGGGCTGGTGAGGCCGTGGCGCGAAGAGCCTCCTGTCTCCTGGGCCTGCACTGTGCTCGGATACCGGTGTCCCTTGATAGCCCCCTCTGGGGGCTCCACTCCGGGCCCACGTGAGGATGGGCCCCTGGTCCTGCGCACTTAGTGGGGTAGGCTGCTTGCGCGCAGGTCTCCCTCGGCTCTGTTCCAAACTCCCGGCCGGGGATAGGAAAAGCGTTCTAGGTCCTGCGGTGCTGGCGGAGCGCAAGCTTTACAGATCCGTCATGCTCCGCGCCCCCTGGCGGTCCCACCACACTTTTTTACAAACTCTAGTGGTCTTGTAGATTGAATGCACTTGTTGTGACCATTAGTAGTTCCTATCACATATGTACTGTATTTGGATAGAATTATTATGAACTGTTGAATGTATGGCGGCTGAATGTGGATGAATGGGCGAATGATTTATTGTCAATTGTATGAATTGGTATGTTCTTAATGGTTAGCTCTTTTGCAATGTAAATAATACTTTAAGCGCTGATTAGGTCACAATTAATTTGTCTGTTTAAATGATGTATCAGGTTCAATAAAATTCCTTTTGACACTTTGTTTATAAATCAAGCTCCTCTGGACTATTTTTTCTGTGTTTACTTATACGTAGTTTCAGGCAGGACCGGAGCACGAAGGGACAGTGTTCGCTGCTTTGATTTGCAGGACATCAGCACCAAGAGCTGCATGGCTTGAATAAAGTGCTTAAGTGTGTAAAAGGAAACATGAGTTCATTTCAACCATTCAGTGCTCATATGTAAAGACAAGATTCGAAATCTTATGTGTGCACCAAAGTTTAATGAAAATAAACTTGCGTGTCCATTTTGTGCTGTAAAATATAGATTGCACTGTATAATACAAGTGGAAAACCACTGTTTGGTATCCCTGCTATGTATACAGACGTCCATTCTGTTTCAGTCTTACCACTTGTGCTGTTTTGTGCAAACCTGTCTCTAAATGTTGTGCAGGTTCTTATTCAAATGTCATGTTTGTTCTTTCTGGAGTCCAGTAGTTTCTATTGCATTGACTTTGATTTACATGGAATATGGCAATCACCCAGTGTCGGGGCGGACATGGCCGGTAATGTGCATTGCACAAGCTCAATCTCCCTTAAAACAAAATAAAAACAAGATGGCGACTGCTATAGGAAAAGAGACTTCATCCCTTTTCTATTTCTATGGCAGCAGCCGTGGGCTGGAGGAGGACGGGACCAGAGCACAAAGCATCGGTCCAGCAGGTAAGTAAGGAGGGAGGGAGAGGGTTGGGCAAAGGGTATGTTTTGTTTTGGGGGGTCAGGGGATGGTGGGAATGTGGGGAGGCAACATGGAGTGAATCGCTGTTGCCGCCACACAATCAGGATGGTACCAACAGAGCAAGGCCCTTGGCGGCTGGAAACAGCGGGCGGTACACAGTGTGTTCTCGCCTGCTCTTCCAGCCACCTGATTGACTGAGCAAACCTTCCTCAGGTTTGAATGTGCATTCTGACCAGAGTTCCTGCAATTCAGTATTTGCTTCACCTTTCCTCATCTGTCTTTGACAGGCTGGCCTAACACTATTTTTTCAAGAAGTCAGGTAGGGGATCACAGGCACCCCATATATTGCTTTCCCCAGCACTATGTTTGTGGTGGCACACCATGATCCTTATCGCAGAAACCTCTGGCTGTTACAAATGGAAGATGAGAGAGGAGGAGTGCAGAGTGGAGGGACTGAGATATTAAAGTGAACAATGTAGTGATCAGAGGGAGAAGGGTCAATGTAGAGGTCAGAAGAGGAGAGTGAAGTAGAGAGAAAAAGAGAGTGTAGAGAGAAAGGTCCCGGGAGGACAGTTCAACGGCAACGTGCTTGCCTTGGAAACAAGACGACACAAAGCAACAAAGGTTCGATCCCCGGGTCCCAGAGGTTTTTAAGCGTGTTATAAATATGCAATTAAGAAATTTTCCTGTAACAGCGCCTCAATGCCCCCACGCAGTGTGAGCACTTTAAAACGCAAATACAAATTAAAAATAATTTTAAAAAGGGTTAAGTTCCCACTGCACTGGGTAGGCTGGTTGTGGAGGGAGTAGAGGTTCTGGTCAGAAAGGAGGGAGTTAATTTCAAGGCAAGTAACTGTGTAGCTGCTGGTGTACAAGAGTCATGAGAGAGATCTAGGTTTGCGTGATAGCAAGAAGCGAGAGTTGAGGGTGATGAGAGTCAAAGTAGTCAGTGATGTAGGGGGACTTGTTGCAGTGGCATCGTGCATTGAAGAGGCCAAGTGAAAGAATGTTAGGAGGTTACAGAGAGGAGCAGGTGTTGTGCGCTAGGCGAGGGGGGGGTAGTTGAGCTTGGAGATCCTGGCAGAATGGGAGCAACAGGTTTCAGGGGTGCAGGAACAGGGGAAGAGGATGGATATGGAAAGTGGGAAAGTGATTTTGAAGTCAGATTGAGTTGTGGCTGAAGGCTTTGAGGAAGGGGAGAGAACTGTGAGTACAAGGAGGACGTGGGTGACGTCAAGGTGCATGATGAAGGGTACAAGAAGCAGGCAAGTTAAGACACCAGAGGGAGGGTGCAGCCCAAGAGAGATAGGGTAGGTGATTGAGCAGCAGGGGAAGAGAGCTGGGGTCAAGGCTGGGTAGAAAGGAGCGGGTATGAGTTCTGAGTAGGGTTAGAATGAGGTAACATGCGACCAAAAGACATTTAGCATGCCCAAAACAGGGATTACCCTGAGGACATCCCCATGGTCATGCATGGGACATCATCCCAGGGGGCTATTCTCCAGACCCAATGTGCCTCATTACAAGTGTGGCGGTAAGGCAACAACGGTGCCGGTATTGATGCCTAAACATTTGATTGCTACCGTACTGCCATCCTAGGAGTTCTGCTCGCGGGTGCCCTTGCAGCCGCCAGGTCTGACCTGGTGGCCGTACCGGCACCCGCAAGCAGAACATGATGGTAGCACCGGTACCATTATTAACTGTACCAGTGCTACCACCCTCCCCATTCCCAATGAGCCCTATTGGGCTCAATGGGAATGGGGGTGTGCTGGGTCCTGCACCCGCGAAAGTGCAATTACCGGGTTTGGCTGGGCCGGAATAGCCCAGTAATAGCCCATTTGCGGGTGCCGGGCCCGGATGCGAGTTTGGAGGTAGCCTTGCTGGTAAAACCGGCAAGGCTACCTCCAACCACGTAATGAGGCCCAATGGGCCTCATTACACGGACGGCGGTAAGGGTTAACGGTCACCGTTAATGGCAACGGTGACCGTTAACCCTTACCGCCGTACTACGAGGTCCCTTTGCGGGTTGGAGGAATTAACGCCTGCTTCTTGCAGGCGTTAAGTACCAACCCGCTAAGGGACCTCGGAGCTAATTACGGCACCGCAAAATTGCGGTGCCGTAATTAGCGCCTTCCCCATTCCCATAGAGCCCTATGGGGCAGAAATGGGAATGGGGAAGGGCAATGGCGGAAGGGGGATTTACCGCCCCTCCAACCTTGGAATGGGGCGGTAAATCCCCTTTCCGCCAAGGCGGTGCCGGTAATTTACCGGCATGGTCCACGGTGCTAATAGCACCCTGGATTACCGCCTTCCGTGTAATGAGGCCCAATGTGTGGTAGAGTACATCAATCAGGATAACAATGCACTCTTGCAGTTATCCATAAAATTCACTAGACTTTCCTTGACATCTAGTGGTGTTGTTTCAGTGGAATCCTGATTGTAATTCATGAAAGTGGCTGTTGATTTTGCTTTAGGAAATGGTGATGGTTGGTGGCCAGTCTGTCGATGCTCTTGGTAAAAAACGTAGGAGGTAAGTCTAAAATTGGCAGGCTCATATGTTAATAACATTTAATATAATTTCTCAGCAACAAGTCCTAACTTTCCAAATGTTGCTCTGTCCTGAAGTCCTCTGGAGCCACAGGAGGTCCCTTATTCCCCACGATCCTCTGTAACATTTACCTGGATCCTTTGGAAATGCTTTTTGAAAGGTTGATCATAGCGATCTGCCGCAACTATAACACAATTATTGAGTTTACCTATCTAGTTCAGGGCCAAGCAACAATGATGACTATATCTCTTCTTGCACAGCACAGCCATCAACACATTAAATACTATACAGCAGTTGTAAACATAAAACTGCCTGGACACAGCACATATAAACAACGTCATATTTGCACCCTAGACTAACAGTAGTAAACAACTGGAAGCCTTAGACTCACCAATAATATAAAACAAGAATATTTTGCCAACCTCTTTTTCCTCCGTAAGGTAAACCTGGTGGCTCTTGCAACCTAGAAGCCCTCCTGAGAGACCTGCAGAGTGTGCTTGAAACCACACTACACACAACAGCTCCACTAGAAGAGAGCGCAAACGACACCACTTGAAGAAGAACAAATATGTGATTCAGGAAAGTACGTCTGGACTGGAAAAAAGGGCAGGAAACTGGAAAAAACATTGGTGATAAACACAACAAAATGCACACAAAAAAGCCCAAAGAATCCACGCAAGGTTGGTAAGAGAATTAAAGGGAGGACGGAGAAGTACCACACCAATCTATGTCAGGTTGCCCTGACCGAAACATCACCCGCCCACATCGTTGTGTGGGTGGACCGCCGTTGCGGTCCTTTTCCCTGGAAGGGAAGTGACGTTGGGCTAGGGAGTGGGTTGAGGGGTTTCCGGCAGTTACTGCCGTGTTGAAATAAAGGCAAGTTCAAAGGTACTCCGGCTCCCGCGTACTATGTCCTTTTAACGGTTGCGAGGTCCGTGCAAAACCTCACAGTTGGCGACGAGGGGTGTCTGACACCCACCCGTGCTGGTCTGAGGCCCGCGGTCGAGCGATGACAAATTTGTAGACTTGCAGGCGCAAACCCCACCTGGCTATCCACAGGGGCATTCTCGCCTTGGGGTGTCCATATATTGTGAGCAGGGCTTGATGATCTGTCGTGATTGTGAATTCCTTCCCGTACAGAAACAAATGAAAGTACTCACATGCCCATACCACCGCCACGCTTTCTTTTTCTGCTTGACAATATGCTTGTTCTGTAGGGGTTAGGCTTCTACTGGCGTATGCCACTATGTAGACGTTTGTGGGTGCCTCAGGGTCCCTTTGCGTTAGGATGGCTCCCAGCCCAACGGGGCCGGCGTCGACAATTACCTCTGTGTCTCGTTTTGTGTCAAAATAGGCCATGTCCCCCTCTTTCGCGATGGTGTTGCGTATTGCTTCAAATGCTTTCTGGCAGTCCTCCGACCAGGTGTACGGTTGATCATTGCGTGTTAGCAAGTGCAGTGGGTTGCTGACCGTGGCATAGTCCTTTAAATATCGGGAGCAGTAGCTGGCCAAACCAAGGAACAACCTCAGTTCTGTTGCGGTTTTTGGAGGCGAGGCCGAATTGAGGGCAGCCACCTTGTCAGGGTCCGGCCGCATGCCTTCGTTGGAGAAAATGTGTCCGAAGAAACGTAGGGGGCCTTTTCCAAATTCGTATTTGGCATTGTTGAGTGTCAGTCCTGCTGCTTCCAGTGCCGCACACACTCTGTGCAGTGCCATATCATGTTCCTCCTTGGTTTTTCCGAAAACTAGGATGTTGTCTGAGTAATTTAAGCAGTTGGGTTTGTGCCTGATGACTCTATGAATTTCTTCCTGGAAGATCTCGGCTGCGGATGAAATTCTGAAACTGAGCCTCTTGTACTGAAACAGCCCCAGATGAGTTACGAACATTGGTATGTATCTTGATTCAGGATCTATCTCAATTTGATGTTACCTTTTTGTGAGGTCCAGCTTTGAGAAGACGTGTGCTCCGTGGAGGAGATGGATCATGTTGGTGATCCTAGGTGCTTGATGCCTCTCCCTTCCGATCGCTGCATTGGCCCTTCTCATATCTACGCACAGATGTATTGATCCATCCGGGGATTTCTTGGGGACTGGAACTATGGGAGATACCCATGGGGTGGGTCTGGAGACGGGTTCAATGACATTGAGTTTGATGAGCTTGTCTAGTTCTTCCTCTACTTGTTGTTGGATGTTCACGGGTATTTCGCAATAGTGTTGGGCGACTGGGGGGACTTCTGGGTTGATATTGAGCTGTACTTTCCTGTGTTTCAGTTTCCCCAATCCTTTGAAGAGATTTGGAATAGCTTGTTCTACTGAGTCAGGCCTGCCGAAGTATTTGTGGGCCATTAGTTGGTATAGTATGTGGACCAAACCCAATTCTACCACCGTCTTGAAGCTTAAAATGCATCCGCTGTTGGCTTCTGTCTTTAGTATGTGTGGGGGAATCTTCTTGTCATGAGATTTGTGTACACACCATGCTGAGATTGTACCTTTGCAGGGTAGCGGTGTTGTCGCTCTGTATGGATAAATGTCTACCGTTGTCTTGCAAATTTTTGGTGGACTGATGAGCGAGTTGTACGCTTGTTCACTTATGATGTTAACTGTCGCCCCCATGTCTATGAGGAATTCTAGAGGGGTGTTGTTGACTTGTAACATGAGGGTGGGGCTGTGCTGGGTGGCCGTGGCGTTGTTGAGAGCCCACACGTAGCCTTTTTTTCTCTGGTCGTCTTCTGATGACTGGGATTCACTGCTAGATGGGGACCGCATCTCGATGTATCTGACAAATCTCCTCCTCTGGGACCATCTGGAGCCGTCTGATGGCCTCTTGTCTTCCCGTGCGTATGAGCTCCTCTGGTCGTTTTCCGATGACTGGGATTCACTGCTAGATGGGGACTGCAACTCAATGTATCTGACAAATCTCCTCCTCTGGGACCGTCTGGAGCCCACCAATGGCCTCTTGTCTTCCCGTGCATATGAGCTCCTTCGGGCTCTGTCCTCCCGTCTTGGTACCGCCTGTTCTCCATCACCTCTGCTGGCCGGTGGGCCGAGTCGTGAGCTTCTCCGTCTCTCCTGGTGTATCTGCCTGCTGGGTGCTGGTCCTGGCGCGTTCTTGCAGACGGCTCTGTAGTGATCCATTCCGCCACAGGCAGCGCATTGTTGTCCGACTGCGGGGCATACTCCTGAGTGTGGATATTCATGCTCACAGCGATAGCATGTGGTGTCTGTGCGTTTTCCGCCTTATGTGGGAGCGGCGTATAGCTTGTTGATCATGTCCATGTTAGAGGTCTGCTGTTGTATGGTGACTTTTCCCAGACTGTCTAGCTGCGATTCTACTGCTGCCTCCATCCTGGCTAATGCAAGTATTTCCTCGAGTGACCTTTGCTTTTGGAGTAGTTGTTTTCTGAAAGGTTCAGATATGCAGCCTGCAATGACTTGGGACCTTAGCGCCTCTTCATTAGAGTATTTGTGAAATTCGCAGTATTTTAGCTTGATGCGTAGGCGCATCACGAAGTTGTCCATCTATTCCCCCTTTTCTTGTCTCGTGGTGTGGAATACGTGACGCTCGTAGTCTATATTGGTGTGGGGGGCAAAGTATTCTGACAGTATGCCATGAAGTTCTCCGTAGGTTACCGTGTCCACGTTTAGCAGTTCACCTGCAATGTCTGTGACGGCTGGGCCTACGGCCATGAACAACGTGTTTTTGAGCCTTGAATCGTCTGTTAGGCCAATCGCTCCTGCGTAAAACTTAAAGTCACGTAGCCATATGACCCACCTGGGCCCTAAATTGGAGGTGTCTCTGAGATCAAACGGGCCTGGCATGGGCATGTTCTGCGAGGAGCTTCCTGCCCCTTGCACCTGTTGTGTGTCATTTGCCGCAGTTCCTGCTCCTCCAGATGAGGATGCCACAGGGCTTGATGGGTTCGACATGGCGCCGTGAGCAAGGCCCGTGACTCGCGCCTCTGGTGTCACTGGTGTGTGATGGTCCTATGCGCCTTTTTGGTGGTGTTGGGTGTTCTTATTTCTTTCCTCGTGGCTGGTGTGAGACTCCCCTTGGTAAGTCTGCTGCACATGCCTCCAATGCCTTTATTAGTTATGTGTGTGGCCAGTGGGCTCCCGTTTGCTGCGCCGTGTTGCCTCCTCCTAGTCCGTCACTGCGCGTGGTGGGGCAGACGCTGGACGCCTCTGCAGGATGGCGTAGTGCGTGCGCACTTGACAGGGCTTTCCTGGGCTGCTGTGGAGCCCACGTGGCGGGACCTCCCTGGGCTGTTATGGAGCTCACGTGGCAGGGCCTTCCTAGGCCACGGCAGGGCCTTCCTGGACCACTGTGCAGCGCACGTGGCAGGGCCTTCCTGGGCCGTTGAGGCGCCTACGTGGCAGGACCTTCCTAAGCCGTGGTAGGGCCTTCCTGAACCGCTGTGAAGCCCACGTGGCCTTGAAGGTTGCGGTATGGGGCAGGGCTGCTGTGATACGCGTGATGCGTGCAGCTTGCAATGCTCCAGGGCTGTCCGGGTCCTCTCACCTTGAAGTTAGCTGGGTGGAGGTGCGCCGACGCGCCAAGCCGCTCAACCGCGGTCCTCGATGTGTTCTGTGTGCCTCCGGGGTCGAGGTGCGCCGACGCACCAAGCCGCTTGACCGCGGGTCTTGGACCGGCACAGGTCGGTGCCGGACACCCCTCGTCGCCAACTGTGAGGTTTTGCATGGACCTCTCAACCATCAACAGGACATAGTACACGGGAGCCAGAGTGCCTTTCAACCTGCCTTTATTTTAACACGGCAGTAACTGCCAGAAACCCCTCAACCCCCTCCCTAGCCCAACGTCATTTCCCTTCTCAGGGAAAAGGACCGCAATGGCGGTCCACCCACACAACGATGTGGGCGGGTGATGTTTCGGTCGGGACAACCTGACAGACGCAGCAACAAAGTTTCAGAACTATTCAATATATTTCATGAAATGCCTGGCCTAAATCAAGAAAGAATCACACTTGTCTCTTCCCAAAAGATAGCAGATGACCTCTGAGCCTACAGCAGGAAAGAAATAGCAACATTAAACCCAGAACTATGCTCCAGCAAGACACCATCTTAATACCCCCATCTACCTCCAACCTGCACACCAACTGTTGCTCTTTCTCCATATCAGAGAGCTATCACTCAGAAGAACGGAAAACTGCAGAGAGTCCTCCTCACCGCACAAGTATAATGTCCAGCAAGGGGATACATTATCATATCACAACCCTTGCCCCACCTTTAGCATAACTCATCCATAGAACATTCCAGAACAAAAACAAGCTATTGTCACCTACTATTAAAGGAAATCAAGCCTGTCATGCATTTTTTACCCATCACTTCCTGTAATCTATGTAGAAAAGTGTAGTTAGTGCCTGCCATCACATGGTCCATCCTTGGTATCATATGGAAAGGGGCAGTGGCACACTGAGAAAAGTCATCAGACGAGGAATATCCCCACCAGGGAGAATCAAAAGTTGATTAAAAGTACAAGGCAGGATTTCGAAAAATCTTTGCAAAGAATGATAATGGTTGATAGTGTTATTTATATATAGCTTACGTCTCAGCGCTTTACATACAACATAATTACATACAATATCACCCAACCAAAGTTGCTATGCTTTTATCAATCTCGGAAGGATGAAAGGCTGAGTTAGCCTTGCTGGGATTCAAACCTGCGACCTGCAGATCACACACATATTGCAGTAGCGAGTGCTCAACCCTCTGAGATACCTTACTGAAACTGCACCATCAAATTATTTGAAAGAGTTATGGCAAACCCGCTCTCCATCTGTAGATGTCTAAATAGCAAGTGCTGACCAATGACGGGTGAAGAGCGGCACACCCACGTTGAGACAGTAGGTATGGGCCGTAAAGAACTGTACTGCCGTACTGGACCATAACTTGGCAGACATCTTGAAATGTGCCACGCTAATCCCTATACAATAGTGTGGCACAACGGGACCATAATGATGATCCCAACACCTCAGGACTGATCACATGCTTGACTCGAGTGGCACACTGACCTTCAAGCAAATTAGAGCAAAACAGATTCTGATAGCATGATCTCTCCTGCACTGAAAGCCTTTCATTATCTCCCTGGGGACTGCAGTAAAGCTTTCAAACTTCAATTCATCATATACTGAGCTTATTGGACTACAGGGCACAAATTCCTAATGAAAGTGAAGTATCTTCCATCAAAGACATCCTCAGACTCGCCTCACATTGAACCAGTTGTGGATGTCCAGGGCTTACTTGAAGCACCACCCCTCCAAGACCGAATTCCTACTGCTGACCAATAACATTGAACACGCGGACATCCAGACCTGGCTCTCTGCTATGCACCTCGAGGGCCTCGCAGCCCAGCTGGCCACCTGCGCCAAGTCCCTTGGTTTCGACATTGACAGACACTTCTCCTTGAAACAGCACATAGCAAGGAAGACACAAACCGCTTACATGCATGCCAACTCGCACGATTTAGGCGGGAGACCCCCAATTTTTTAATTACAAATATTGCTATTTTTTTACTTTCTCCCTCTTTCAATAATGTAATCCGCAATGCAAACCTGTGGTAACATTCTTGTACCCTGCTTTCTGTGGCAAAATCTCCCTCCTAGGTGCCCCAGAATGTTGGCATGTATGAACTTGGTACCAACTTTCTCTCCTTCGGAAAATCAAGCTCTTCATCCCAGAAAACAACTTCAGATCTGCTGTCCAAGCCTTTGTCCTCTTCCACCTGGATGGTGGCAAGCCTTTTTGCAAGGCCTTCCGGCGGCTACCCTGGCACCTCTGAAATGTGCCTGCCTGCTGCAGCATGACTCATCAAATGACTCTGCAAATTCATAGCAAGCATTACCCTGACCCTCGTCGAACGGCAAACCTGTATCATCCTCAAATCCTGCTGCATCACTGAGAAACTCAGCATCTCTGGAGGGCCTACAATCCTCTAGAAGTATGAACTTGTGCAGACTCTGTGTGCGCTCTGAGGCCCAAGGACGTGTGGCGCATTACAAAAATTTAAATAAATAAATAAGTAAATAGACTTGAACTTCTCCAGTGCAGGAAGGCCAGAACAAGAAGACAGGCCTTCTCTTTCTATGCCCCAAGACTCTAGAACCTACTCCCCATCAGCATCAGACATGCCTCCTCGCTTCCACAGTTAGGAAGGACCTCAAGACCTCTTCAAGGAATGGTTCCTCCTTAACACTGAGGTCCACACACCCTGCACTCCCCACCGACCTGAGACTGGGTGATCTGCTCTACACTGTTCCGCCTCTGGTTGCTTGTAGATCCCTTCTCCGAATGGTCCATCCTAGAGCTCCCGTTAGCTCTCCAGCTCCCTTTATCTCTGCTTCCCTCACTGTTTCCCTCACTGTGTTCTACCCCTTATGATGGTAAAGCTCTCTGTTGCTTCCCGATGCTAGGTCAGAGCTCATCTGCTCTCAAGGGCAGGGACTGCCAGGCAAGGAATTGGCAAAGAACAATGCAGTGGGAAAATGCTGGCTGATCTTGTCAAACCGCACATTTCAACCTGCCTTAGGACCGAAGAATGAAAAAGGTCACACAAAGTCAAGGAATGCTACGAAGACTGACATGTTCCAGGTAACCTTCTAGAAGCTGTCCTCTCCCCCACCCTTTCCACATGCCAGAAGGTTAAGGTAAGGCGTGCCTGTAAATAGATGCGAAAATGAACTAGGATGTGAGGAAGACATCCTCCCTCTTAGGAAAGTTTCATCTGGGTGTTTCTCTATTGCTGCTGTGTTGTAAAAACAAGGCCTTTACCTCTTGGAGAGATGTATCTTGATGCACTGAGGTACTGTTAACTGTGCCCTCCCTCCCCTCTAGGAGTACTCTGTACTGTATCGCTGATACCTACATCAGTGTTCCTCCAGACAGACTCTCATCGACATCCTCTTTGTCGTTCCCTCTCCTGACCTATGGACCCCTCATATGGTCTCTCCTTTCTCCTCCTCTCCCATTAAAGGTGGAATGCAGTGAGAGGTCCTCTTGGCCGCCTTCCACTCCTCCAAGACCATCATTAATGTCTATCTGAACGGCACCGTTTTGGTCCAAGGCCTTCAGCCCAATCTCCCCCTCGTCGATAGGCGTCTCCCACGTCTTATCAACTTCCTTCCTTCTCCTGCTACTCCTGCCAGCACTCTCTGGCTCCTCCACCAGACACTTCTTCTGCTGCCTCTCTGGCACCTGCCTCCTCTCTGGCTACTCTGCCATCTCCTTCTTCCACCTCTGCCCACTCTTGGGTCCTTCTAACACTTCTGCAGGGCGTACATCAAGCCTGTCCCCCTCCACGGAAGTCTTTCAAATGTGGCAACCTGATCCACGTTGCTACTCTCAACTCTCGCTCTGCTGTCAAACACTCCTCAAACAACTGCCACCTCATCAAAGAACTCCACCTGGATGCTTCTAATCCTTCCTTGGGGCTCTTCCGCAACCTCTGCGACACTCTCTCTCTTTGCATTCTACCCACTGGTCCGACACACTTTGCTGGGCATACCTTGGATATTCTCATCTCCTCAGACATCCCACTCTCGAACCCTCTCACCACTCCTTTCTCTTGGACTGACCACTTTCTGCTCTCCTCTCGCCTGATGCTCTCTGTCCCCCAGGCTAAGCGCCCTCAGCACTGTCACCTATCTTCTCGTTCATATGGCCCATGAAGCGCGTGTCAGTGGATGCCTTTGCCCCTACTTTCTCTCCTCCTCCATTCCTGTGGATGACTCACACCCTGACACAGCCCTCTCTAACCTGCATCTTTCTATTTCCAAAACTCTGGACGTCCTTACCCCTGCCATGAGAATCCGTCTGAACCCTACCTCCAAGTTCAACTCTTGGTATGACTCTGACCTTGCCACCTTGAACCACAAATGTAGGGTGGCTGAGAGGAAGTGGAGGGCATCGGGCACATCCTCTGACAAACTGGCCTTCCGCCTGCTCCAAAGGCAATACAGACTATCTGTCCTGTCCAAGAAGAGAGCCCACATCCAAACCTGGGTCTCTGCACCCTCTAACAACACGGCCAAACTCTTTAAAACCTGCAAAGATCTGGTCAATCCTTCGGCAGTCTCCTCCTCTCCTGTTCCCTCCCAATCCTTCCCACCACTAAAACTCAGGATATCCTGGCCGCCACTTTCCCTCTCCTCCTGCCTTCTCCTTTCTTTTCTATTCCTGACAAGGTTTCAAGATAAGTCCGATCTTTGAAAGTGTCTTCCAAACAGGTGCTACCCTGCTCCTCCAGAACCATCAAGGACCACAGTGACACCCTCACTGCCGATTTCTGCAAACACTCTTTTGCCACTGGAACTTTCCCCTGTTTACTCAAGCACTCCCTTGTGCACGCCCTCCATGAAAAGCCTTCTGCCGATCCTACCTGTCTGGCAAACTATCACCTGATCTCTATCACTCCTTTCCTGGCCAAACTCCTGGAATAGCTGCCATCTCTCAGCTTACTCTCCACATGGAATCTTTTGGTTGTCTCCATGACCATCAGTCTAACTTCAGAGTAGCCAGAGGCACGGAAACTGCTCTCCTGAGCACCCATGAAGCTCTGCTCATTAATCTCGATTAAAGCCTTCCTTCTTTCCTCTGCTTTTGACACAGTCAATCACGCCATCCTTATCAATCGACTCCTTGAGAATCTGGGCATCATGGATCAGGCCTTGGAGTGGTTGTCCTCCTTCCTCCTGAACCGACCCTACCAGGTGCAACTTGAGTTCTTTCTCTCCACCACCTCTCTCTCCACATGTGGTATTCCCCAGGCCTCTAACCTCTCACCCTGGCTCTTCAATGTCTACTTGGCACCTTTGTCCCACCTTATCTCTACCTTCTCCTCTAACTTTCAGTGTTATGCAGATGACACTCAGCTCTCTTTCAGGCTCCCCTCAGCCACCTCTCCTCTCTCGGTCACTCCTGACTGTCTATCCACGATTCAGGTTTGGTGCACCTCCAACGATCTCTGCCTTAATGCCAAGTAAGACTGAGATCCTTCTCATTAGGACCCCTGCTCCCATTTTCCCTCTCTATCTGGCCGCCCTCCTTGGTCCTCTTCCTTCACCTTCCTGTGAGGGAATAAACCTTGGTATCATCTTCGACTCCACTCTCTCCTTCTCTACTCACATCACAGACCTTACCAAGAAGGCCAACTACTAGCTGCACTTCCTCAGAGGTATTCTTCCTTTTCTCACTTTCCCCCAGAAGCTCACTGTCTCCTGTTTCTCTCTAGGCTGGACTACTGAAAGAGCCTCTTTCTCAATCTGCCTTCTTCTACTCTCCGCCCTCTGAACCTAATCCAGAACAGGACTGCGAGACTTGTCCTTGGCCTCAAGCCCAAAGACTATCTCTGCAGCCCTGAAATCTCACCATTGGCTCCCGGTGGCTGCAAGGATCAAGTCCAAGATACTCTGCATCGTCCACATGGCTTTCTGGGGCCGGGACCCACACTACAGCCAACTTTCTCTTCCAAAACACCTTCCTTATCGAGCCCTTCGCTCAGCCACCTCTAACTTTCTGAGGGTCAGACGCTTCTCCAGGCAGAGCGTGAGGGGTAGATCTCTCTCCTCTGCAGGTGCCTCCCCCTTGGATGGCCTCCTGCTCCTCTCAAACTTGAGCCGGACCCACTGAAGTTCGGAAGCAGCTCAAGACCTTTGTTTTAAGCTCTGCTTTCTCTCTCTCCCTCCCTCTCCTGCTGACCTACCTGTTTTCTGCGCTGACTGGTGGCCCGGCTACCCTCAGAATCTCACTGAGTACCAGGCTCCCTCACGACCAGTGGCCCCTGCACTGCCCCGGGTCTACCGCGCACTTAGGAGCTGTAACTGTGACCCTACAGTCCCCTGCCTCCTTGCACTTACCCAGAGCTGCGCTGCCATGGCTGCACTTACTCAGAGCAATGCTGCCCGGATTGCACTTCCCCTTTCCCTCGCCCTGGCACTTCTCCCCTCTGGCTCCCTCATGCACTTTGCGTTATCACACTTGCACGATCTGAATGACACAAGGCCTAGTAAGATTGTTTGTATCGTCCTCCCTCTGTTTTCCCTCTCTTGTTTTGTCGCGCCTAGAAACGCTTGTATATGGGCGCGTATTAAATGACTTATCATATTATATCATATCATATCCCTCTCACTGAAACCGCCAATACTATTCAGGAATGACAGCCACAGCAACACAAATCGAAAGCTGCGGCCTCCTGCCAATCAAAACTCCCCTTCCATGACTGCACATTGGTTCCAACAGTGAGCAGTAACTTACCCACTTTGCACACAATATTCACATGGCTAAAGCATGTGATATGATAGCTTATTTATAATGCGCTTAATACCCAGAGGTTTCTAAGCGCAGACCCGGGGATCGAATCTGTGTTGCTCCGTGTCGTCTTGCTTCCAAGGCGAGCACGTTGCTCCTGAGCTATCCTCCGTGACAAATCTATCTCCATTCAACGTCATGAGGTCCTATGAATAGCAGCCGTGTGCTTTATAAATCCAATGTAACGTAACATAACGTAGCATAAAATGTGTAAAACTGGATTACAGAATCTGACCTATGAACTCTAGATCAAGTCCTTGCCGTGTCCATAGTAGACTCAAGGTGGAGCTCTTCTGTCTTGCGTCTCCAAATGCCAACTTGCTCCGGTGAAGCATTGCAGCAGGCAATCACCTGGCTGATCTCATGCACCATCAAATCCCAGGACATCAACAGAGTCTGAATGTTGCTGCAAAGGTTCACCAAAAACGCTCTGGGTACCTTCAAGATGGCTGCCTCACTGTGAAAGCCGTCCACGGGAACTTACTTAGATGTTTTACTTGAATATAAATTGCCCCTGGAGGTCTATGCATGTTGGACTGTGTCAAGCCATCCAAAATCACACACTTCCTGAGCTCCCTGGGGCAATCTTTTTTGGCGATTTACAAATGATACTTTTTCCTGCCTCCATTCTGGAAAACTCTACAGTACACGAGAGTTCTCCACAGCAAGGGGAAACTCTGCTACAATACCCGCCATTTGACTGCTGTGCTCTCCGCTCACATTCTGCTATTAAACCAAGCCATTCAGTTATGCCAGGCATGGGGAATGCCTTGCTTTCGGAACTCGTTCTCTATGCCTCTTTATCCATCTTATTCCTTAGTCAGTAAGATGCCAGGGGTTCAAATTCCTTCAATGCCAGAGTCAGCCTTTCGTCTTTCTTTGCTAATGGCAATGAACTGGGCACCAATTAAATTAGTAATAACACCTATTATTTTTAAATATATTAGAAACGGGAGTAGCAAACTAACAGGCTGCACCCTTGAACTTGCCAGTTCACCCATACACGAAGTCACTCTTTTGAACATTATTATTATTTTTTTTAAAAACATTTCTCAAGCATGCAAAACAATCTCTGTAGAACTAAACACACGTGCACAAGCACACACATACACAGACATGCACAGACGCACAAACACACACGCATGCGCACGACATGTACAATCACACACACGCTGAGGCATACTCACAAACCCACACTTACACACGACTTGTAACATTTACAGCTGCATTAAATAATAGATTCTAATTTCAGCAATCTTGAACTATGATCTGAAACTAGTAGACTGCCTGTGATTGGTCACCACTCTTTGCCCAATCCTCTTTGCAGGGTCAGACTCCACATTTTCAGTCTCTTTAAAACGTCATCCTGTCTGCTCTGAATCTACACAGCATATCAATTAGAGAAGAAAGTAGGGTGTAATTGAGCTATATGCCAGCCAATTTCACCAAAGTCACAAAATGGTAGCCTTTGTAGGTTTGTCACAGCTACAACAGGACCATTTCAAGCAGCGTACCTTGCCTCCTATGTTCCTCCTTGGGGGGACGATTCTTTCCCAGTTTCATGGCTGAAAATACTCCTTTGCCCACTCTGCAAAGAAATAAAAGGAAAGATTCTCAATCTACTGCCGCTGGTCGAATGCGAGATACTTTTTACCACACGATAATGCAGAGAATTCATTTTTTATGGAAGGAGCCAGTGCGCTGAAGTCATTGCCCAACACTCTCAGGAGAAAGTAGACTCATGCATGATTGGAGCGTTGGCATTGACAAGTCAAGGATGGTAGGTGATCAATTAAAAATGTGATTTCACTGTTAGCCAAAATACAGAATGTTTACAGCCTCTTCAAGAAGGACCAGGTCCATGCCTTACAGGGGGCGGCAAGCTGAGGCTCTCCAGACATTTTGGCATATAACACGCATGGTCCTTCAGCAGCAACTGTACTGTCCAATTGTAGGACACAACATCTGGCGAGTCACAGGTTGGCAACTGCATACCATAAACACATTATGTTAGTTTGTCCATTAGAAGTTCTTCCCCCTCAAATAGGGGAAACATAGCCAATATAGGACTGTGTTTGAATTATTTTCAAATTATAGTTTATTTTGTGTAATACATATGCTCATGAAACATGTGATCCCTTGTCATGGAGCACCCTGTTAGTGGATCAACCCAGATCCACGCAGCAGATCAGCCAGTCAAACATGCTTTTATGAAACATGCAATCTCTTGGTCATGGAGTACCCTGTTATTGGATCGTCCCAGATCCACGCAGCAGATCAGTCAGTCAAACACGCCTTATGAAACATGTGATCTCTTGGTCATGGAGCACCCTGTTAGTGGATCATCCCAGATCCATGCAGCAGATCAGCCAGTCAAACACGCCTTATGAAACATGTGATCCCTTGGTCATGGAGCACCCTGTTAGTGGATCATCTCAGATCCACGCAGCTGATCAGCCAGTCAAACACGCCTTATGAAACATGTGATCTCTTGGTCATAGAGCACCCTGTTAGTGGATCATCTCAGATCCATGCAGCAGATCAGCCAGATAAACATGCCTTTCCCATATTAGTGACACTTTGATAGGCATTTAGGTTAGGGAATGCTTAGCATAAGATTAGACATCACTGTCTGTGGATGACAGAGGTTAGCCCTTAAAAGCACCTTAGAAAACAACTGCAACTCTGGCCAATATATATATATATATATATTTCTGTCTCTGGGGGTTCTAATCAACCCTGCAGTAGCAGTGAATCCCCCCCAAACAATGACACTCTGGTGAAATAATGATGTCAGAAATTGGACAGCCATTCAGGCAATTCATTGCTCAGGTGGAATTGAGAGTTTAGCGTCACTGCATGTAAAGTTGGAGACCAAATAGGATCAGCTGTATTAAAAACAGATCCAGGAGCTCATTACGAGTCATGGTGTGGAATACCACCTTTTTTAACAATGATTCCTATTATGATTACTAATGTACTAGATTTATTTGGAAAATAGATGCACAGGACCCACTGAGGGTGTAGGAATGTGACCCTTTTTGGAGGTTCACATTCTGAAACACTCTGTGCGGAGAGATTCACAATGCACTACTGGCCCTTCTGTAAATTTGGACAGACATGGGCCCTGAAGATGATGACAGTAGCGACCATAGTCATCGAAACCGGTTGACCTTTTTTCCATTTTATGATATCTGTTTAAAAAAATAGGATACATCTTTTGAACAAATTGATGCCTGGTTTTTGGTAACAGGCGTTTGGAGCTTTATTAACGTATCACGCCTTTTCATATAACTTTTAATCATCTTCTGGCACCTACACATGAATGATATAATACTAAATTCCTCTGGGTAATGGAGATACATGAATAAATTGGGGCAATGATGCATTGTCCACTCCATGGTTGACCATTCGGGTGGGTTTTTATGGTTGCTTGAGATACTAGATTGACTGCACAGCAGAGATAGGGACAGTATTCTCCATCTTTCCTTTTAGATAGGCGGAGCATCACTGCCACCCGAGGGACAGCACCCCCTGCCATGGACAGGCTGTGCTTCTTGTTAGGGATAGCGTCTGAAGTAGTCTTTCAAGATTCGCTCTTGCCAAAAAATTCCGGTACTTTAACTTAGTGCTCCAAATATCTGTTTCTTGTGTGTTGAAAAGTTATGATTTACCACGGTGGAATGTAGTATTTCTGAATAGTTAACCTGTCCCTGACAGTTATTGTGTTGGCATTTAATATAAGGCAGCAGTTGCTATGCCGTAGTTAAGATGAAACCTGTTTGCATTGACTTTTCCCGAAATTTTATTATTAATCGTTGCAGATATTCCTTTCTTTGGAATGGTGTAAGTTCGTCCAACAGTTTTAAAAAATTAGACAGAAAATCTCCCATGCTGCATTGCAGTAGTGAGGCTTTTCAGGAATGAAAAGCAGCCATTGATTGTCTTGCTAGGTGCACACATTTTGCTGCGGGAATCCATGGGGAAACTGAAAAAGTGAAGTGCACAAAACGAGATTTGGCAGGTGGCAACGAGTAGTTTCACATTAGAGCAGAGGTTGGGAGTGGGAATGTGGCCACATGTGCAGTTGGAGATTTTATAGTGTACTAAAAGTCCCTTTACAGGCAGAATATTTCCGTCTTACTGTGGCTATATCGCCCTGCTGTTTGCAGGATTGCTCAGCCCATAAGTACATACATGAGAATCACAGCAGGGATCAACAATGAGATCAAAAACTACATTTTGGAGGACATCGCTGGAGGGAGAGGACTCCAAGTTAAGATGGCTGCCACTAGGCACACCCCATGCATTTCCCTGGTTCTGTTGCGATAACTCAGCGTCCCCCTTTAGGTGTCCCTAATGATGTAATTTTGTATGTCATTGTGAATCCCTTCCGTTATAATATGTATGAGCTCATGGGCTTTGCAATGGGGGGATGCCACGTTTCCCTCATCTGTTGAATTTCAAGGGTTGTGTTTAATCCGATCACTTTAACTCTCTCTTAACTAACATTTTGTCACCGAATTTCGGTCTCCTAGGGCCCACTAGCCATGCCCTTCGGCTGTGGCCAGTGGTCAGAGCCACCAATAATATTTTCCCAAATACCCATTGCCCCTTGCCTAGTAAATGTGATCTCTGCAAGTGTAAAATAATTGCTTTCCACTCCTTTATACCACGATAATTTCCCAGAAATAATTTCCGATTATGCCAATTCCAGCATTAGCACAGCAGGTGGCAATTCCGGTAATGGAAAAAACGCATGAAAATTAAAAAGTCTTCCCCATCCACAAGGGAACTAACCATATGTCTCACGGTCACCACACCCCACAACATTTCCTTTTCCCTCCACAACCTTCTCCTTTCACTCTTCGCTTCGTGTGACACAGTTTCTTTTCCAATAGCATCTAGCAACATTGCTGTGGTAATCTGACGAGATTCCACCAATTATTACCCGATATGTTCATAATGTTCCACTCGGAATTGGCTCCCCAGCCTACCCCCAACTCCACAACTTCACACAGTGTTCTTTGTTCCTCTCTCACCCTCTAGCCTGACTTGATTGCATCCTTTTCCCTCCAGCAAATAGCATTTTTGACTTTTCCCAGTATTATCGCAGGAATCCCTTGCATCGGGCAAAAAAACAAACAAATAGCAGTTTTCATTTTGGAAAAGCCTCTCTGCTGCAAAGCATCATGGGAGTTATACACAGGTTTTGGACGCAGTGAGCACTTCTCCATCGAATATTTTAAAAACTACTGGATGGATTTATCCCAAACCAACAAAGGAAATAACTGTGATGCTTTTTGCCCAAGTTGTTTCTCATTTGGTACAAATCGTTAATCTTTTAACACAGTTTTGCCATAATTTCTAGTTTGCGGTGGGGCCCGTGACAAACTTTTGTTTTGAAAAATGTCATCCAAACCTATGACATCAAAAACAACAAATCACCAATGTCATCATCTAATACATGCCGCACAAAGGCATAAAAGAAATGCCCGGGCGCACGTAGTAAAGTGCTTGGTTCCGTTTTTAATTATGCAAATACAGACAGGATTGTTTAAAACCTACACAATCCACACAGACCAGATAAAGCTAAAACCACTTACCAACATGGGTAAAAAAAATGCCACGCAATAAGTCATGTAATAACCATAGAGTGTGGCGTTACAAATGTAAGCGCCATCTTGGAATGTACCAAAAGCCACAGCACGTATTCCATAAAGAGTAATGAGGGCTCTGAAATATGCAGATCTAACAATCTCTGAAAAAAAGCCTCAAAGATCATAAATCACGTCTAACAGGATAACATACCCATGAAGGCAATCGATCAGTGTCTCGCGTTGTACAATGTCTTTGATTGTGGAAACATAATTACGCTAGTGTGTGTTATTTGTTTCACAGGCACCGGCATAAACCCATAGAATATCGTAATCAAGCCGGCTAATAACCATCAGGCAAGTGTGCAGATGAAATTGCATAAGCATTCTCATCATAACTACTGTCACGTGCGCATAGTATGAGAATAGTGTGTTTTAGCATCCATATGCCTTAAAATGTCCTTGTGGTAAATCGGTCTCACACTATTCCCCGGGAACATATGGAGGGCAAATAATAGAGCCCGTAGGCACTTGGTAATTTACGATACAGTGTACGTTTCGAAATACATCAATTCATAGATACTTTAGTTATCATTTGCATATAATAAATACAACCTTTTTTGGCAAAAGTGTCTTTTAGCTGCAAATGACGTGGCAGCAAAGTGTCATTACTAAAGTGCAGGTGCTCACATATGGACTAATTCATAACAACAGAACATAATTCCCATCAAATTCCATCTATATCATGTAAAAGCCAATCGAAAATAAATACCACATCAAGTATTATAGGATACATGTTAACACTTGGCTAATCAGAATAAGGTTCTGGTGCATCGCCTCCAGATCTTTGTGCCACAAATAAGGTGCAAGTGCTACAGTATTATTGGTGAACAGTGTTAATAATAAATATAAATGCAATTTAGAACTCTATTGGCATTCTGAAGCAACAGCAACCAGATGAATGATGAAATGACAGCTCCAGAACCAGAAGTGGCTTCCACAATACGCTAAAGGATGAATATCACATCAAGTAATATAGGATATATATATATATATATATATATATATATATATATATATATATATATATATATATATATATATATACCAAGATTTAACTGTTCAGAATCAAGTGCTGGTACATTGTACTGTTGCACTTGCACTTCATTTGTCGCACTTTGACTCTTGGAAAGTCTTATTGAGTCTATGTAGTTTACTGAGTAATGTAAAGTAGATGCAGTCTGTAAGATTATTTTTAATTGTGAAAGGTGGTTCCTAAATGAAGCTTTTTTATGTTGTTTTTTATTTTATTTTTTGCAGGAGAGGTTAGAATGTAAGGTGGGGAGGAAAATGAGGGAAGAGGCACCAAGCACTAATATGGAGGGGCAGGTGGACAGGGGAAGATGTTGCACGGGTGTTACATCTAAAGTAGGGGGTCAGTGTTTCTCATGCGCCTTGATTACAACTTCAAAAGCACTTTGAAATTTCTCCCCCCTGCAGAGTGGTGTGTTGCAGTATATACACAGGACTGTTGTCTTCGAAATATATGGATCAACAGCCTCTTTTATTGCTTGCAAGGTAGCTGGTGGGAATGTGTGACCCACAGAAGTAGGCTGTGTGGTTACAGTATTGGTTGAGGAAGATGAGGTGGAAGAAGACAGCCTACCACTTGCTAAGAAAGGAACAATCTTTCTCAGAGCATTGCAGTGGTTGGATTGGTTTTGGCAGCGTATGGAGGTGGTCCCGTAGGAGTTCTGTTCAGGTAGTCTGCAAGTGCATTTCACTTTGGTAGCTTCAGCCGTTGATACATTTCCACCAGTGGTAGAGAACGGCCACTCCCATGATTCTCTCTGGCTGCTAGAGATAGGCACTTCCTCTACCTCATCTTCTTGGTCCTCTTCATTGTCTGGGGAAGTACAGCGCTTTTTTTGTCGTGTAGGCCCTCCAGCTGGTGGCAGCTCTTGGGGAGGAGGGATGGCAATAGCTGATGCCATTTGTAAGATAAATAGCAGTTTTGCTAATATTCTTCCAAGTATGTGCTCTGTGCTGGATTGTTAATGGATAATGAGTAAGAATAGGTGTAGGAGCTTGAAAGTTCCTAGATCAGTAGAAAATGCAATTTCTGAACTGTTCGCGAAGCACAGACCCGACTGCGAAGTGTAGATGCATTCGCAGACACGTCATCATGTCGAGAGCGAGGTCATGTGACGCTGGCTGAAAAATCTGCAATTTCGTCAGACCTTTGCGGATGTCAACAAATGCAAGAACAGTGGTAAAAGTTGCAAAAAGTGTATAGAAGTGTTACAAATGATGCAAGAAGGTTTTATGGTGAAACATTTTACAGTGGAAAAAATGTTGCTATATTGGGGTATGATGTTAGTACGTTTTAGGAAATTGGGATGCACTAATAAAAACCCATGAAATTCAGTGAAAAAACTTTGTTAAAGGGACGTTATGGTTAAAAGTAAAACCGAAAAACCTCAGAAATTCAGCAGTTCTGGTAAGCTAAGCAACCATAACTTGCACCACCACCGTGCACTGCTAGGACTAACACCCAGGACATCAAAGATGACATCACAAATGCCATTGATGACATCACATCTACAATTAATTTTGATGAAAAGTCCTTACAAGGGGTTGTGTTTATAATGTTGGTAACAAGATGTTAAGGGTGATCGGGAGACCTATCTGAACTACTTAATGTATTAAAGAATGTACTCTTCTAAACAAAACAGTATATTGGAGTGTTGTTGTTAATACAGGAACGTAATCATACAGACACATAGGCAATGGCTGCTGCATGCACCATTAAAGTACAATATTCCGAATCTGGTAATTGTGTATGGCAAAATAATAAATGCTACCTTATCAGAGTTTTGAGTAATGTTAAAAATTGAATAAATAGGTAACAATTGAAAACTTACCACACACTTGTGTTAGTAGAAAAAATACATATATAAACTCACAATGCATACAATATAGAAGCATATACAGGGAAACTAAGCAAGGTACTTTAAGAACATATAAAAAGGTTAATGTATATATATATATATATATATATATATATATATATATATATATATAGTACCTTCTAAATTTGGGAAATTCTTATTTTCAGTTAAAACAAAACGAATCTAGTCATGTCAACAAAAATAAGTGGCCAGATATGTGATGTCATCAATTATGTCATCAATGACATTTATGATATCATCTTTGATATCATGGGTGTTAGTCTTAGCAGTGCACGGTGGTGGCGCGAGTTATGGTTGCTTAGTTTACCATAACTGGCGAATTTCAGAGGTTTTTTCGGTTTTAGGTTTCAGTTTTACTTGTAACCACACTCTTATGACACACACTCCTACAACACATACTTCTATGACACACACAGTACTATGACATACGCACCTGTCACACACTCTTATAACATATGCTCTTATTGCACATACTTATGACACAAACACTTACGTCACATGATGCAATGCAACATAATCTTACACCACACACACTTGCCCTGCATGTTCTTACAACACACGTTATTATGACACACACTCAGAATCAATGTTTGCTTTGAAACAAAATGTGCACGTATATGTAGCAGATGCACATTACACACGTGTACTCTACTTTGAATGTAAAAACTCACAAAAAACGGGTGCTTAACGTCACTTCAATGTGAACTTTCACATGTATAGGAGGTCTGTGATACAGGAGCAGAATGAATGTACATTTTATATACAAACTCTGCACATACATGTGGGAGATATACACCAATATATGTCTGAAAATATCCATGAAAGTTAGGACTGCCTTTGATATGACTCTTGTACATTTGGAAAACATGTACCAGATGTACAGCTTGTACATGTGCACTACCATGTGTATGAAACAGTTTGCGTACATGTATTAAATACCAAATGGCTCAAATGCCATATACTGATACGTGAAACACTCACAGCACATTCATTCACATGCTAAATGTCATCCTTCCCACAAGTAACTGTGAATGTATAGGGGACAAAAGTGTTTTAGTCAAGATTTTGGGTTAATGTAATAAAAAGTAAAGTGTACAAAGTGTGGGAATTACAACGTTAAGGTACAAACTTTACTGTATACCACTACAAATTCAACCATGAAACTCAACATATAACCACTAGCTCGATACCACTACAAATCAAACCTTAACACCAATTTCAAAGAGATTTATTTTAAATTCGAATTCTGGTGTGTTTTTTAACATGTGGCATTCCATTTTGCATTGTTTTGCTGCGCTTTTTGGAAATTCGAATCCTGGTGTGTTTTTATAACATCTTGCACCCCATTTTAGATTGTGTTGCTGTGAATTCTGGAAATGTGAGTCCTGTTGTGTTTAACAACACTGCAGCCTATTTTGCATTGCATTTTTGTGCTTTCTAGAAATTCAAATCATGGTGTGTTCTTTAACATTTTACACCCTATTTTGCATTGTTTTGCTGTGCTTCTTGGAAATTTGAATCATGCTGTGTTTAACATCTCTGCACCCCATTTCTGGTACTAAAGTGCTTCCATTCCTTCTGTTCTTGCTTCTTCGGCTACTACGCCGGCCGGTGAGTTTGTGCTTGTGCGTTGCAGTCCCTCCTCTATCTTCCATCCTATCCTCTGCTACCCCTATGGCACTCAGCATCTTCCCTTTCTATTCTAACTGCTATACTATCACCTGTCCTCCCTCTCTAATGAAGTCTGGAAAACTAATCTTAAAAAAGACATCCTGACCACTAACCCCGGCCTACCCATCACAGACAACTATGTCAACGCAACTTTCAGACAGATTTTTACTGATATCCTCTTTCGTGTCCCCTCTCCAGATCTATGGACTCCTCAACTAATCTCTACTCTCTCTCCTCTCACATCTTCACCCATTAATGGTGGCACTAGATGGGAAGTACTATTGCCATGGTTCTCATCATTCAGGTGTATCATTAATTTCTATCACAATAGCACTATCATGGCTCAGGGCCCTCAACCCAACATCCTCCTCTTAGACCGGTGCTTGCCGTCCCACATCAACTTCCTTCCCACACCTGCTACTCCTTCTTCCTCTCTCTGTAGCTCCTCCTCTGACTGGTGTACCACGCCCCTGTACCCCTCCTCAGGGAACCTTCAAAGGCGTGACCTCTTGCATCTAGGAACGCTTAATGCTCGTTCTGCCATCAAACACTCTGCTGACATCTGCCTCCTCCTTGAAGACCATGACCTCAACATCCTCGATCTTACCGAGACGTGGTTCAATGCCAGTTCACTCATTGCTTTTGATTCCCTTCTCCCTTATGGCTATAAGATCATCTGCAAGCCTCGCACTAACTGTGCTGGTGGTGGCGTTGGCCTGATCTTTGGTGAGTGGGTCCCTTCTTACCTCATACCCACCAGGCCTTACTCTTCCTTCGAGAGCCTGGTCTGCAAGCTGGTCATCTCTCCCACTTCATCCCTGACCATTGCCACTATCTACAGGCCACCTGGCTCTACAACCCTGTTCCTCTCTGAATGGGCTGATTTCTCCTCCTCTTTCCTTACAACCACCTCTAAACTCTTTCTCCTGGGTGACTTCAACATCCACCTTGACTCGTCAATCATGTCATCCACTCTCTTCGGTGACCTCTGCACCTCGCTCTCCCTCTCCGTTCTCCCCTCTGGTCCTACCCACTCGGCTGGACGCGCTCTCAATGCCTTCATCCACAGTGATCTTATGCTCTCCTCCCCACTCACCACCCGACTCTCCTGGTCAGGCCACTCTCTCCTCTCCTCTCATCTGGGTCCTCTCTGCCATCTCACCGCATCTCTCCCAGCCCTTCCAACCTTGTTCATGAACATACGTCTGAAACAAGTGTCAGCTGCTGTCTTCGCATCTACCTTCATCGAACTTGCAGCCCTGAAACGCAAGTGCAGAGCTGCAGAACGGAAGTGGCAGACCTCAGGCTCACCCTCTGACAAACTGGCCTGTTGCCTGCTCCAAAGGCAATACCGACTCTCCATTTGCTCCAAGAAAAGGGCCCACATCCAGGCTTGCATCTCTGGTGCATCCAACATCACAGCTGAACTCTTTAAAATCTGCAAGGAACTAGCCAACCCTTCCGCAGTGTCCACCACACCTCCTTCCTTCCAGGCCCTTTGCAATGAATGCCACATACATCACTGCAAAAATGTTCAAACCTGATGAGGTCACCGGAGCTGTCCGCTCCATTAAGGTCTCCTCCAAACAGGTCTCCCCCTATTCCTCCAGAACCATTAATGACAATATTGGCTCTATGGCCCATGCGCTTGCTGATTTCTGCAACCATTTTCTTTCTACTTGATCTTTCCCCTCTTCCCTCAAGCACTCCCTTGTGTGCCCCTTCCTGAAAAAACCTTCTGCAGACCCATCTTGTTCGGCTAACTACTGCCCCATCTCTATCACCTCCTACTTCCTTGGAAAACTCTGGGAGAAGCTGGTCTTCCCCCTAACAGACCCAGCACTCTGAACTTGTTGGTTGCCTACACGACCATCAATCTGGATTCCGAGCATCCATAGGCACGGAAACTGCTCTTCTGAACACCCTTGAAGAACTGCTCGCATCTCTTGATTCTAACCCTCCAGTTGTTTTCAGTCTACTTGATTTCTCCTTTGCATTTGACATTGAAGTCAACCACTCCATCCACAATACCCTAGGTATCTCGGAGCGGGCACTGGACTGGCTGACCTCCTTCCTCAAGAATCGTCCTTTCCAGGTCATACTGGGCTCCTTCTCCACCCCACCTCTATCTCCACCTGCTGAGTCCCCCAGGGCTCCAACCTTTCTCCCTGGCTCTTTAACATCTATCTTGCTTCGCTCGCACACCACATTTCCACTTTCTCCCCTAACTTCCAGTGTTATGCAGATCACACACAACTCTACTTTAAACTTCCCTCCGATTCTCTCCTTACTTCCTTACTTCCTCCATCATTCCTGAATGCCTATCTGCCATCCAGTCCTGGTGTGCCTCCAATGATCTCTGACTCAATGCCAGCAAGACTGAGGTCCTTCCCATTCTCCCTCTTTCTTCTCCGTGCTCTGACCACCCTCCATGGGCTCTCCCCCTTCCTCTTCATCTGAAGCCAGAAACCTTGGAGTCATCTTTGACTCCTCTCTTTCCTTCCTCCCTCACATTCAGGACCTTGCCAAGAAGGCCCACTTTCAGCTCCACCTCCTCAAAGGAATCCTTCTTTTCCTCACTTTCCTCCAGAAGCTCAATGTCTCTTGAGCTCTGGTACTCTCTCTGCTAGACTACTACAACAGCCTCTTCCTTAATCTACCCTATTTTCTACAACCCCTCGAGCTAATCCAGAATAGGGCTGCAAGATTTATCCTTAGCCTTAAGCCCTGGGACTGCATCTTTCCAGCCCTAAAATCTCTCCACTGGCTCCCGGTTGCAGGAAGGATCAAATTCAAATCCCTCTGCATCATCCACAAGGCTGTCTGGGGCCAGGCGCCACGCTATCTACAATGGGCCCTTACCAAATACTCTCCCTCCAGATCTTTACATTCCTCTGGCACCAGCTTCGCTAATCAGCAAGCTGGTGGACAATCTCTGTCCTCGGCCGGCTCCCTCCTATGGAACAGACTGCCCCTTCCTCTTCGTCTTCAGCTAGATCTCCTCAAATTCTGGAAGCTCCTCGAGGCCTTCCTTTTCAACTCCTCCTTCCTTCCCTCCATCTCTCCCTTCTCAGCTAAACCCCACACTTGCTGAGATTGGTGGTCAGGGCCCTTATGTGTCCACCCGGTTCCTGTCCTCCCATAACCAATCGCCTCAGCCTCTGGCTGGTCTCAGCACTTGCCTAGGCACCCACTTGCCTGTGCTATCACAGGCTTGCACTTACCTATTTATTGGCAGTGGACCACTCTCAGCAAGTCACTTAACAGCTGCTTACTCCCTAGCACGTCCCTCTGTGGTATTGCTAGCACTTACTCCCCTCCCTCCTCTTGCTCTGCACTTGCATGTTCTTAATGCTCACAAGGCCTATTAGGTCCGCCTCTATCTTTCATTGTTATATGTGCATTTCATTCCCATGTTCCCTCCCTGTTGCCCTGTGGGGACTTTGACACACAATTTACTTGATGTATAAGCGCCTTACAAATGCACAATAAATTAATTAAATACATTAAAAGGGCACTACTTCCCACATTTGGGAAAGGCAGCCTGTGGGGAAATACATTGCAGCAAGTAGACTGCATGGAATCAAGCTACAGACAAGTGGAATGCCCAATGAGACTTTGATGAACCAGGGTACTGATGCACGACAGAGGATACTAACCTTGAGAATACTGTATGCGAGTGCGCTCAGAGTCTTTCTAAATTGCATGTACTTACCTTCAACCTGCATCAAGGCATTATTGACCTTTTACAAGGGTGGATAACACCTATATTAAGAAAGCACTGTGTTATAATGCATTAGTGTCTCACACGCTTCCCTTTTAAGAGTTGAGCCTGAATGTGGGATCATCACTACCACCAGGTAAGCGGGGGGAAAGCTTGCAGAATAGCAGTTTCCCTATGATGTGGGCAGCAAAGTCTTCGGAATCAAATTTAGGGGGCGGGCACAGAAGGGAGCACTGGCATATTAAGAGCAGGGGTACCTACACATCTACAATGTTTTCCCCAAATTGACATGGGTGAAGTAGCCAAATGTTACAAGGGTAGGTAAAAATGGTGCTACAGCACAATGTTTAAGGAAAGTTGGATAAAAAGATATTTACTAGCAATTTTGTAGGAACAATTCAATATTCTAATACTTTTGATGCTGCTAGGGCATCAACTGTAAGCACAATGCCAATCAAGCATCGCTGTCAGTGTAAACGACACCGGTTTTAAAATTATGCCAGATTATAATGCCAGTGCCAGAATAGGACATAATTAGTTGGAAGGTGTTATCGCCAAAATGCCAGGTTACTTCAAAGTATACATTAGTGTTGGTCAAACGCTGCAAGGTGCTGTCAATTCAAGGTGACCTGTGTTGCTCTTTTACAGGGAGTGGCTAATACAAGTGGAAACCTGCCTGGGGTAAAACTGCAGTGTTCTATCCAATGTGCCAGCCTGTCAGTTAAGCATAGTCTTGCCAGTTTCAAAGTACTCTACTAAATCACAGCTCACATAATGCCAGTTACAACGTGACCATGCCACTCTTGCCCCAGTATGGCATGGTATGATGGAAGTGCAGCCTCAAATCCATCAACGATGCCGTCATATGCATGGCCATTACCACATGCAATGTATAGCTTTGCAGGGGCTTCAATAATATGCCAAGTGCAGCTTCAAATGCTTCAATAATGCCATGTTATGGTGGGTAGAGTCACCATATGTAAGGTAGAGACCCAAAAGTCCAAACTCAAATGACTCAAAACTGCCACCACCCAGAGCTCAAGCTGCATTCCTGCCATCCGACCCCATACCACCCAAATCACAAGCCCTTTACCTGACATCACATCCCTACTACCCAAACACAAGCCCATAGAAGACATGCTGCCGTACCGCCACCCAGAGCACAGGCCCCATACCTGGCATCCTGCCTGTCTGCCACCCAGAAAACAAGCTATATACCTGCCATGCTGCCCCCACCACCAAGATTGCAAGCCCCATACCTGGCATCCTGTTTAACACCACCCAGTGCTCAAACCCAATACCTGGCATCCTGCCCCCTACCACCACCCAGAACGCAATCCCCATACCTGGCATCCTCCCTACCACCACCCAGTGCACAAGCCCTAATACCTGTCATTGTGCCCCCTCCACCAAGATTGCAAACCCCATACCTGGAATCCTGCCCCCAACTACCCAGAGAACAAGCCCCATACATGGCACCCTGACTCCCAACCAATCAGAGCACAAGCCCCATACCTCGCATCCTGCCCCTTCACCACCCACGGCACAATCCCTAATACCTGCAATTCTGCCCCCACCACCACAATTGCCAGTCCCATGCTTGGCATCCTGCCTCCCTCCACCCAGAGCACGCACAAGCCCCATATCTGGCATCCTGCCCCCCTGCCACCCAGAGCACAAGCCCTAGACCTGGCACCCTGCCCCATACCACCAAGACTGCCAGCCCAATACCTGGCATCCTGCTCCCCAATAGCCAGAGCAGGAACCCTATACCTATCTCCTGTTAGTCCTGAGGCGTCAGCCCCGAAGAGCATTCCGCTTTTGTTCTATGCTGACTTCCTCAATAGAGAGGCAGCAAGTACAGCAGCCTGAGCCCACACCTGCCTCCTGAGGAGGGGCTGGGGGGAACAACAGGTTGTAGGGGAGGCAGGTACCCCCCTAGCCCTTCCCTGGAGATGCCACTGGATGTGGAAGGTGCCTCACACCCTGCACACTGGTTTAAGAGAAGAGAATCCTCTCCAGTAGAGTGGACAAACTTTGAGCTTCTTCAAATGAAATATCATCAAAGTAAGGACACTGTATATACATCAGTAAAATCATTATAACCCTTTGGGACCCCAAGAGGTGCAATGATAGTACACATGAGCTCAAAGTAAACTGTTGGGTCTTGCCCTGTAGAAATGAATGGTTCCATGTCATTTCATCGTGGAATGTTTTTTCACGTTTACCGCAGATCTTTTAACGCAAAAACTCATTGTAATTTTATTTTTTTATTTTGGGGGGTCCCCCCAAGCTCCCATCCCCTTTCATTTTGTATGTATTCCCGAACACCCACACCCCATATATATTTTTTTCTAATCCCCCCAAAAAAGTAGGTGGGTTTTTTTTATTAAAAAATCTGCTTAAAAAAACCTGTGAAAAAACATCCCGGTTTGAAAGGACGTCCTACCAAATGAATATAGATCTATGAAAACAGTTCCTGCTACTTATTGCAAGCTCGCCATTTTTGATGTGATACTCTATTTGTCTAGTGTGTTCAAGCACTTAAGGGTTGCTCTTTAGTGTCACCAGCAGATGGAGATATTGGGCATTTGGCACACCCACAAGTCTGCACATCATGGGCAATCAATGAGACAGTGCTGCAGCACTGGCTGCATTGTTTTCCAGGTGGACAAGGGTCTCATCTCTGTGGATATTTCAGCTTGCTGACGTTTTGGTGATCCAAGATGGCAGCAGGAGGTTAGGTGCTGTGCTGATACTAGTCCATGATGTGAGCCATATGGTGCCTTTTCTCTGGTTTCCTGGTCTGTTTTGACACTCCTGGATGTAATGAGAAGTGGCGCTCAGGTGAGCATATACCTTTAAAGGAAACCAAGGAACAGCACATCCATTCTACCCACCTCTATCCTTTCTTGACCTTCTCCATTTATTATCTTGGATCAACTACAGACAGAGGCTTTTGTGTGGTTACACTTATCATTGGTCGTCATGAGAGTTTGTACTTGAGCCTACCTAACTACAGAACTGTAAAAGAGAAGGGAGTGGGGTTAGTGTGGCCCTTTGGAACGGGTGCACTTATCTAAAATAGACTGCTTAATGGCAAAGGAAGAAAGACTTCTACACTGAGCTTCTGACACACCCAAGGCCATTGCCAGAACGATCCGGCTCTTTTAAATCGTCTAATTTTAAAAAAAGTATTAAACTTCTTTTTGTAAGTATGTATTTCATGGTTGGGCTTGCAAGGTAAATCATACTTCACAATCTTGGGTGTGAGCTAATCCACATTGTAGACAATTTACATCAAGGTACAATGAAATATACACTTGTATATTACTGAATAAGCAATAATCCAGTTCTTAAACCCCTTCTACAGAGAATGACTCTACTAATCTCCATTTGATTGCTGCAATTATACTATGAGTTGTTACTGCCCGCTCTGTTAAATTTGTTCTCACCCATGGGGTTATTCCCAGCAAAGCAAGATGGCTGAGGAAATTGATTTCTTCTCCTAACATCTTGCCGTACTCTGTGATGAATCTAGGGAACTCGTCCCTTTTTCTCAGGGGGGTGCCACCCCCTGTGAGGCTAGGGAGGTGTGTCCACTAAGCAAAACTCCCCTAGGGGCTTGGGGGGGAAAGTGGGACTTCACTGGGATTGACTCCCTTCCAGGGCACAAGGACTCCCATTCCCAAGGGGAATTCCCTATACACCAGATAATATCTGCGTACCTGGGAGTCAGTAATACTGGAAATACATCTATGTCTGTGGCTACCATTTCTATGAAGAACACCCTGTAAAAAATACCTTGTCTGCTTATATGGGAGTAAAAGTGGCTGATGGCATATCCATTGATTGGAATCCATGACAAACTGACATTGCTTCTATACCTTTGGCTCAAGGTAATACTGGCGTCCCCATGAACACAACAGCTGATGAGAAACAACGCGCCCCTGTTGGCTATGCGACTAGCAGGGATTCTACCAAAAATCATTCAAGTAAGGAAGTAAGGTGGCGAGAATAAAGAGACAAAAAACCTTGAGTGGCAGGTGAGAAATCCTATGCAGAGGCGATCCTCTGACGTGACAAGGTCCTGGGGGGGCAGACCCGGGTGCACTGCAGAGCTAGCAGTAGCGTAGGGCTACCAAGATGTGGAAGACAGATGCCGTGTGGCCGGCAGCGAGGAGCACAATATTGCAGAGATGAGCATGGGCAAAACCCTATCTTATAAGGTGCCATAACAACGATGCAGCTCTGGTGGGCCTGGGGCTCATGCACAAACGCAGAGACCAGGGAGCGGCGGGGTTAACAAATCCTCCATTCTCAGTGCAAGAAGAACCGAAGAAAACACAGAGATAGGCAGGATAAGGAAGCCAAACACTTACTTGCCGGAAATGCTGAAGAGAAAGAAGAACAGGAACATCCCTGCTGAGACGCCACTTCATTGGAGCACGCCGAAAGGCAGTGACGATACCTGGGTTGCCCAGGGTGGAGGCAGGCGAGCCGAACAGAGCAAGAAAGGGGAAAGATAAGCAAGTGGAGTAAAACTAGGTATGGGTCAGTCAGACCTCCAGAGAGAGAATAGCCACGAGGGTTAAAGAGCCCTAGAAACCGGACTGTTGGGCATTGGCAGAGGCCCAAGAGAAAGCCCCAAGAGTTACGAAAGTCAGAGGGCCAGAGGGTTCTGGACAGCCCTATCAAAATAAGTGGAACTTTGCAACCTATAAGACAAAAAGAATCTGGAGGGTTCAATCAGTTAAACCAATAGCAATCCCTCCATTTAAATAACTTGAAAAGCAAGTGGAGTCAAACCATGTATGGGTCAGCCAGACCCCAGAGACAGTATATACAAGAGGGTTACAAGAGCCCTAAAATCCTGATTGTTGGACACTGGCAGAGGGCTTAGAGACAGCCTCAAGAGCTAAGAAAGGGTCAGAAGGGTCTGTAGAGCCTTATCGAGATAAGTGGAACTTTGCTTCAGTTAAGTGAAAGGGAACTTGGAGGGTTGAAGCAGTCAAACCAAGAACAGGAACAAGGGGAAATTGGAGGCTTCCTTTGTATAAAACAAGTAGAAAGAGAGAGACCCAACTGGTGGAGACAGATTAAAGGAATCATCCCTCCATTTAAAGAACTTGATATGATATTATATGATATTTTATTTGCATCGCGCTCGTACACAAGTGTTTCAGAGCACGACTAGGCAAGGGAGGGGAACAAGGGAGAACACAGCACAACATAAAAACGATCTTACTAGGCCCAGTGACATTGAGAACGCGCAAGTGCATGGGAAAGGGAAAAGGGAAAAAGTGCATGGAAGGGGGAGAGTGGAAAGTGCAGAAGCAGAGGATCGCAGATAAATAAAATAAATAGAAAATTGAGGCAAACTGTGGTAGTGCAGCCAGCAAGTGGCAAGTGCTGTGTTTAAGGCAGCAGACTGGGTAAGTCTGAATAAGTGCAGAAAAAGAAGAATAATGGGGGATGGGGCTGTATGGGTGCAGATACAGTCCCCAGTGCAAGGGGTGGCCAGGAGGCAGTGCAGGAAGGTGGCAGGGTGAGCAGGTACCTGGGCCCAGGGGACAGAGGGTGGCCAGGTGCACAGTGCCAAGAGTATTGAGGTGCTTCCGGAAACCGGAGATGGTTCTCCTCAAGTTTTAGAGTGACAGGGAGGCTTTTACAGAGGGAGGCCGAAGATAGAGATCTACCCCCAAGACATTTCACACTTGACACTTGAGACATTTCATTTCTGTAAAGACTTGCATTTTTTTCATTGAGGAGCTGCAAGGAGGGCATGGTTATCAAAAGCACGACAGACACACGGAGTACAAGTCAAGGGTGTTTATTGAACAGTATATGGGTGAGAAAAACGCCCAATCTAAACCTAAATTGAAGATGGGAGCAAGCTACGACCATCGAAATAAAGAAAACGTTGTCCTAGTGGTGTTGTGTGAAAACAAAATGGCCTATACTTATAAACCTATAGCCAAATCCCAACTCTATATAACAAAAGGGTGTGGGACAATGATATGTATAACAAAAGAGTGTAATACAAAGTGAAATGTCCAAAAGGGTTTCAGTACTTGCTGAACTAATACACTCCCTTCCCCACGTTACATCACGGGATAAGGCGGAACAGTGGCATGACTGGGAGCACCCCTGGAGTCTATCGGCATCAGGAAGCCGTTTCTTCCAAAAAGGCAGGATCCCTCGAATCAATGTCTTTTGTTTGACAGCACAAGACTTTTCCCAAGCTCTCACCATGCGGGATTCCCATCTTTCATGGTTTTCACGTGATACCCCTTTGTTGGGTTCACCTTCGTCTTTACAACACTGTTCAGTTACTTTATCAAAATGAGGGATTCACTTTCCCTTGCTTTCACTTGGCATCCCTCCGTCAGGGTTCACTGTAGCCTTCAAATCACAGCTCAGTTAACTTTACCAGTTCTACTAGCTTATAGCATTCAGGAACTCTTAATGTCTTTTTAAACAAATATTTGGTTTACTTTCACTGGTTCGCTAAGGTCTTCTGCCTCCGGGCTCAGACCTTCCTCTGTAGGCAGTTCTGGCTTTCCTTGATCAGGCATGAACCTTCAAACCTCCAGAATCACACTTGTTACCTTGCAATCTTTCATGCTTTCACTTTTACGTACTTGCCAGTTCGATACAGAGACTTCCAGTAGGCGATCACGTCTCGCCGGGCAACTCTGTTAAATTTTAGCAAGTGAGTTTGCATTTCACAATCAAGCTTCTCTTTCTCATGGCTGCCGTCTTACGCTCAACCCCCAATACTGGATACAGTTCAAGGGTTTACACCTGCCTCCTCTCCCGAGGCCTTCTAGCATATGCAGTTCCTTTCACTTCTTGTCAAAGACTTTAAACTGTACGAGGGGGCTTGTACCCCTGACTTTCTCCTCGTATGACCACTTTGACTATTTGCCTCCTTTCTTAGTTATTTTCTTTTGCACTTCTCGCACACGCACAATCGCAGCATTTTTCATTCTTGCTACAATGTGCTTTAGCTGGCGGTTTTATCGATAACCTAACAAGCACTTCAACCGTTAATGTCCTTTTCAAGCCAGTCTCCCTTTTCACTCACTGGCAGCAGCTGATACAGTTTATCAAGACCTTCCGTTCAGTCAAGGCTTTTGGCCCAGTGTGGCTAGCCTCCTTTCAAGTCCTCATGCCGCACACGAAGGAGGTACCACCATGACCTTCTGCAATGGCAGGGAGTTGCCCCTTTGGGATTCTGCCGCAACTTTCACCTCAAAGCTGGTAGGACCACGGCCTTTCGTTCTCCTACTGGTCCCATCTGCTCTGCTTCCATAGTCACATTCCTGCCCTTCCGTTGTACTGGTCTTGCTCACTTTGGTTGCCCTTCTTGCCTTGCTCCCCGGGTGCTCTCATGCTCTGCCGTTTATCCCAGTAGGGAAAGGTAACAGGATTCAGGTGCAAGTCATTAAGGTTAAGTGCCTGACTCTGCCTGACCCTAATGTTGGGAAATGTCAAACAGATTGGCTGTGTGTGAGTTTGTCTTTGCCTGAAGCGCTTTGTCCGTGCAGCAGAGTGTGTGTAGGAAAGTGGGGGAGGATAAAGTTCCTAGATAGTACTTGGAATGAGGGTGTTCTACAGGGAAATGGCAACCAGGAATCCTAGGGTGCCCCACTACCCCTCATCCAGGTGATCCTCCCGCACTGGTCCACCCCAGGTTCTGGATCCAATAGCGATGGCCAAGCCCAAATTTACTTTGATGGGCTGTCAAGAACGAACATTGGGATTGTGACAAAGACTCAGAGATCCGAGTAAGACTGGTTCAAAGAAGCCTGAGCAGACGGCAAATTGGTCTGGTTTATTTTTATGTTTGTTCTTAAAGTGGTAGGGCATATAGTTAATAGGATTTGGATTGAGGTCTATTTTTCTTGTTTTGACAAATGCAAGCACCCTGAGTTTAGTTGATAGTAAGGGAAATCCCTCTAAGCAATAGGGACAGATAGGCATTTTTCTTTTAAGTTAAATAAACACCCTTCTTCTTCTGGTTCCCCACAACTCCTTGCTGTTAGCAGCTCAGGAAACGCACATTTTTGGCCAGACTAGGAAGGTTTGTTCCCATGAACCCACAGCAATTTTACTTCTCCAGCGGAAATATGTGGTCACTTAATAAATCCTAGGGTAGGTGATCTGGCATGGAGCAGCCTGTTCTTGCGGAAACCCTCAAAAGGCCTCAGATTTGCGCCAAGAAGAATACGAAGGACGTAGAAGATGAGTGAACACAATCTACCACATTTAATAAAAACATTCCCTCCTGCGGTCACATCTCTTGTTTGCGAACAATCCTTAATATCTGCCTTCCCTCAAATGTAGTATTCCCTGGAATAACATCCCTTTTTTCCACTTAAGTCCACAATTGCCGACAACCATGAACAGAAACTAATGTCCCTATTTTACTGCAATGGAAAGAGTTGAAAAATGTGGGAGGCTTAGGAGCATTGAATTCCTCTGAGAGGCTCACATGAGGTCACTGCATATGAGCCTCTCTGGACATTCCTTATTCTGCCTTCTAGCACCTGACCAACTGCCACAGGTGTTGCTGGGGGGGTTTAGGGCACTATAGTCCTGGGTCTTTTGGATGTAGCCCCGGATAGAATCTCAGGGTCTACAGCCAAAAGGCTAGCTAGCCCGAGTCCTTACAATCCCAACATTAGTGTATCTCTGGATTCTTTCCAGACCTTTCAACACCCCCTGCCGCTTGAGAGGCCCTAATAGCCTCCACCTTCTGGCAGCCATGCTCTGCAAAATAAGCCAGGATAGCCCCATCCTTTACGAATTGTTTATCTTGGCCTCACTCATCGAAAGTGTCTTAAAAATACATCCTTGTGTCAGGTGACTTCACTGTGTCATTGATAACAGACAAGCCTTAGTTTCAATGGAAAACATAACTAGGCAGATTTGAATGACTGTAAAACTTGCAAGCCACAAAGTCGATTTTTGCAATCCATACGCTGGACAGACCACTCATTGGTCACAGTCCACCTCAGAACCACGAAAGTCACCGACCCCACCACTCATTTCATTTCATTTTATTGAATCTATAGAACGCTTTTCCCCAAAGGCGCTGAACAAAATATATCAAAAAGCAGTATAATCATGATAAAATGTAAACATAGGTAAAAACAGAAGAGGGGGAAGCCAGTGGATGATTAGAGGAGAGAAGATAAGAGATGAGTTTTGAGGTTTGATTGGGAGATACAGAGAGATGAGGCAGAACGAAGTGAGAGGGGAAGGGAGTGCCAGTGTTGGGGAGCCAAGAGGGCAAAAGAACCAAAATGAGAAGAAGCCCAGGGAGGCTTGGAAACAGAAGAAATAAGTTCTGTGATCTTAGGGGGCGAGATTGGACGTAAAATGATAAGGCAGAGACATTAAGGGGGACCAGACCATGGGTACATTTGAAAACAATTGAGAGAAAGTGGTAGAGAAGACGAGATTCAAAATGGAGTAATGAAATCGAAAGTAGGGAGGGTGTAATAGAAGACCGAGGGGGTAAAGAAAAGAGGAGAAAAATCAAAAAATTATTAACTGAATGAAATGGAAGAAGATGGGAGGCGGGAAGACCAAGCAATAGAGACGATCAGTAGTCCATAGAGGAAAATACAAAAGAAAAAAGAAGAGGTTTTGTGGCATGAAAAGAGAGATAGGGGCGAGCACGACGAATGTTGAAAAGTGCGTAACGACAAGAGTGTCACCATGAAGGACTAGTAACACCTAGTTGCAATCTCTGACTGCACCTCATCTGGACTGTGATGTGCTGTAAGCAGTTTGGACTCCTCAAAAATGTATATAACCTTTTAGTCTCTCACCAAGGATGCAGAATCCAGGCAGAAAATCAACAAACGATTGGTTCATTTCAGCCCTTGAAGGGAGGGGGCTGCAATGCGCATGTTGAAAAACAAGCTCTGTGGTGGACAAGAGGTGTGGACAAGAGTTGTTGTAAAATCCACATGAGGCGTTACCATTGAGTGGTGGATTGGAGCAAAATATCACACTTCACAACATGCACCCACAATGCAGTGGTCCTACACAAGGAGTTGTTCATAATGTATTACCTGTCATCTGATTAAGTCTCTGTGCAAGCTAAAGAATTTTTCCATCTTAGTCTATCTTTTTTAGTGAACCCAATAAAAGGTTGTATTTTGTGCATGATTTATTTGGAAATTGTTGGCCCAAAGACCCACCAACCACATGTAAACAACACTGCAAAGGAACAGTGACCTTCTGCAATGCTAAAGTAGAAAAGTCCCATGAGGGTATAACTAGCCTTTTTACCTCCACCAGGACTCCGCCCACACACCATTCACCCGCGCACCTGTCTGCAAGTCAATCCTGGAGGCATAAACATTGAAGACAGACTTGATCATGAAGACCTCTGACCTCAACATTGAATATTACACAGCATTAAGTGATTCACCTGTCTGAATGCATAGAGTTCATGATCGGCACAGCTGTGCAGAAATACCCCTTTCTTTTTGTTGTCCTTCATATTTCATTGAAAATAATGAACAAAAAGGATCCACATTACAATAATATTAAACAATACTGATACAATTAAGCATGCGTCCATTGTACGTTTGGTAATGGCTCAAAATGTCGCCCTCGCAATTCCGACTCCCGAAATTCTGACTTGTTTTTTTTTTATCCCCTTACACCACATATATATGTGGGGGCATGTGTGGGTTTTAGTAGTATTGGGGGGTGCTCCCACCACATATGTATGTGCTGTAAAGGGGGATAAAAAAAAGAAGAAAAGTCATCATTTTTGCCCATTGGAATTCTGGGGGTCGTAGTAATCACATAGATCCGTACGTTAAATCTTCAAAGAATGACTAATTATTGCTCACCATGCACATAGATGAGTCCACAGCTGAGATAAATGTTACATAATCATTGCTATACAGTGCATGTGTGTATACATCTAACAATAAACAATAGTCACGTTCCATGTGCCATATCAATGTAAAAAACATCAAGTCCTGAGCTTTATGGTGCACCCATGGATAATCATGGCGGCTAACAAAATTGATAAATGGACTGCATTCTTCAAGTATTTTGGCATCTCTCCCTTTAGACCAGCTTCTATTTTACACATTGCCGCCACAAACCATATCTTGGCCCACCATTCCCTTATGTCAGGTGCATTCGGGGCTCTCTAATTGCGGGGTACTACCCCCCGAGCTAGCACCAAAAGATGGGTGAGTAATTTAGAGGACGTTGCCCCCGATTCATAATGACCGTCCTGATCTTCGTCTACCAGCAGAACTACCAGCAGCTCAAACGGTAAATCTACACAACTGATTATTTTTATTTGTGCAGGCACCTCCTTCCAACACAACTGAACGAGAGTGCATGACCGCCAGATATGAACCAATGTGCCCGGAGTGTGTGCGCACCTCCAGCAGCCGGGGGTATTGCTGGGTTCACCTTATGAAGTCTTTCTGGGGTGAGATACCATGTATACATTATTTTAAATCCATTTTCTTTTAGTTGTATGCCTCTTGAGGACTTCCCCGCTCGCGTCCATATGTTGTACCGTGCTATCTGGGAACCAACATCATCCTCCCATTCTACCATGTAAAATGCAGCGGTTTAAACCGCCTTGCATTAAGGACTTCATATAGTGAGGAATCCTTACGTATAGGGGGTCTTCTAACTGTGTTGTTTCCCTCTTGGCCTGTCTCGCAAACCTATCCGTAGCTGCCCAATGCCTACGTTGAATCGTGTTTTAAACATCCATATCCCCAACCATGAACACCTGTTTGCATTTGTTAACCCGCCTAAAATAGTTGCCTCAATCTCTCTAGCCCTCCTTCTATCCACCGGCTAAATCTCCCTGCATGATGCCCTCAGGGGAATTCCCACAAATTCTATATCCGTGTGAGATGGGATGGGAAAGTCGTCCCTGAATACCTGGTTACGCCGCATTCCCAATATTCTAGTGTTGCCTTCGCAGCTGGAAGGAACCAAACCCCTTTCCTTCTAGTCTTTTGCCGAGTACCAGCACCATTCATGTAGAGGGGTCCGACTGTAAAGTTCTCTACATTGAGCAAGTGCTTCGGAGAATGAGCCAGACCTTTGCTATCTAAGAGAGGAGCCAATGGCGCTGCATATAAATAGCTTTCAACATCTGGCACTCCTAGACCTCCCTTCATTGCCATTAATGTATGTCTGGAAACCCTGGGAGGTTTAATCACCCAGGTGAACTTGTACATTTGGGATAGAAGATCCTGCATCACTTTTTTGGGAATGAAAATGGGGAATCTTTGAAAGAGATATAATGCCTTCGGTACCAGGGTCATGTTAAATGCTGCTATTCTCCCTTGCCAGGAAATATCCTTTATCCCCCAACGTATTAGATCTGATTTGAGCGTGGAAATGAGACCTGGGATATTGTTAGAATATAGCTGGTCATACTTGGGTGTAAGGTGCACATCCAGGTATTTCAGCTTTTCTGAGGTCCACGTGAACGCAAACCCTTCCTTCAGGCCACGCCTGATTAAACATCTCTAACGAAGCGACTGCTTGAGGTAAGGTGGCCTGTGAATCTTGCATGAAAAACAGGAGGATTTAGGAATATTGTGTGGCTTTATGCTGATAGCCAGCAATTTCAATTCCTCAAATATCCTCCGCAGATCTCACTTTGCATGCCACCATGAATAAGAGATGGGAGAGCAGGCAACCTGGTTGAGTTAACGCTAATGGCCCCGAAATTGCTCCATTCAATTTGATCTTTGTGGTTGGACGGACACAATTAGCCAGCACTCTTTTAATTAATATAGGGCCAAATCCAAAACCCCTGAACACCTTGAATAGAAATGTCCAGTCTATTCTGTTGAATGCTTTCTCTGCATCGATCGACAGCGCCGCTAGTTTCTGATTTCCCTGTCTTGCCAATTCAGTTATGTCTATGGCCCTCTGGATGTTATCATGTGCCTGTCGCCCAGATTTAAATCCCATTTGATCTTTTTGAATGATTTTTGGTAGAATCCCTGCTAGCCGCATAGCCAACATTTTAGAATGCATTCGGGTATCATAGATAAGGACCGCTATGGGTCTGCACGAAGTACTATTAGTCGCATCCTTACCTGGTTTAATTGAGTTCATAGGATTCCCCCATTGTAACTCTCATCGCTCCCGTGCCATTAAATTAATTGAAGAGAGTGACCAACCGTAGGGTAAAATAGGGCTGTGAAGCCATCAGGGTTCAGGAGCCTTATTATTAGGATCAGACCGGATAACCCGAGAAATTTCCTCTGTGGTAATCAGGCTTTCTAATGCCTGCCTCTCTGAATCGGAGATCGTAGGAAGATGAGTTGACTGGACGAATTCCCTTTGAGTTGAACTATTTAAATACACCCCAAACAACTCTGTGTGGTATTTAGTTAGGATATTCATTTTGGTAGGTTAGTCATCATGAAATCGGCCTGTGTCATCCCAAAGCCTTTTTGTGGTGTTACTAGCTTGTTGGGCCTTCAAGCTATGCGCCAAAAGACGTGAAGCTTTGTGAGAGGCACTAAAGTAAAATTGTGTAGTCCATAGCATTGTATGAGAGCGCCCATAACGCTTTTAATTCAGCTCTTGCCACCTGTAATCATCTGCACGTTCTGTGCGACCCATCCCTTTTATATTGCATGTCCAATTCCTGTGCTCTCTTTTCTACCCCTGGACATCAGTATATGTTTCCTTGCAGAGGCTGCACTGATAGATTCACCTCTCAACATGGTCGCAACTAAGATGTCACTAGTATTGTTTTCTTGAAAGTATAAGGAGATCCTCTCTGAAATTGAGGCAGAGTACGCCGTATCTGCCAAGAGTGAGTCATTGACTTTCCAAGTGGTAGTTCTCCTAATTTGTGGGGATTAAGCATGTAACTGAATCATTATTGGGCCATGAGTGGAGACACCCACCAGTTCTATTGTGGATGTAGTGAGTGTTTGCAGGAGCGAGCTAGACACCAGGAAATGGTCCTGTCTAAAAAACCTCTGATGGATGAGGGAAACATTTGTGTCATCTCTTTTTACTGGGGATGCTGATGGCTCCACATGTCTAGAAGCTGGGGATCCTCCATAGCCCGCTTTAGTGAACTGAACCCAGGCAACTCTGGCTCCCCAGTGGGACTCGATCTATGAAGCCCCCCATGAAGTACAATGTTAAATCCCCATCCTTTTGGTCTTGATTTGGACCGTGTATAGAAAACAAGGTCAGATGTCTCTCACCCAGACAGATATGAAGGCCCAGAAAGCTTAATCGGGTATTCTTAATCTCTCCCAACTTTTTATAAGGTAAGGACTGATTAAACAGTATTGCATACTCCCACCCTCTTAGTGGACGAGGAGGCGGAGTATTGATGTGCAAGATATTTAGAGCGCAGTGGTGGCCAATCGCCCTATGGCAGGTGGGTTTTCTGGAGCAATGATATATCAGCTTTCAGTTCGGTCAGGTTAGACTAGATGCACTTCCTTTTTCTCTGGGAGTTGAGGCTCTGCACAAATAACAAAACTATCTTAAGGTCCCCTATTCCCTTTCAGTTGTCTGCTATTGCCTCCCACTGACCACCAAAACTAATTGCCAACCAACACAATGAACGCATTAGGACCTTCCTCCCCTCCTCGTGCAACCATAGTGAACCATTCCTCAGGTGACCATTTATGTTCATACTTAGAAACCAGTGACATCATGACTAGTTAGAGAACGTGCAGCTGTGAATCCTCCTGTTGACCTAACTACATCGCATATTCCTACCAGACCACCACACAGTTGATATTATCACACAAGGTGAACTCTCTCCTCAGGAGGGTCCTTTAGAGTCTCTACTCCTCTCACGTCTGTCCATAGAGGGCCTTCTGCAGTCTCTGTGCTTGCTTTTCCTCGACCTCGCTCCAGACCCTGCTCCAGACCAATTCCTACAGGGGTTAGCAAGGTCCGTGCCATCTGGGCGCTGTAGCTCCTCATTCGGGATTTTAAGGAATGCAATCACTGCATGGAGAGAAGGGAACTGGTGCTGCACTCATCAAATTTAAACATTGTTCGGAATGGATAGCCCCATCGATAATGGATTCCCTTATTCGCCAACCATGATGTCAAGGCTTCGCTTGACGATGTCTCTGAATTTTTCCTGGAGTTAAATCCTGAAATGGTGTTAGAGTGCTTCCTTGAAATGAGATCTACTGCTGCGATTTGGTCTTTTGAAATATTAGGACTTTAGTTTTGAAGAAAAACTCCCTCTGGAAGGAGATGCTGAAAATTAGAGAAAAACCTATGCGGAGATCCAATATTAAATTTGAGTCGCAGCTTCACCTAATATGTCCATAAAATGGACTCTGACATGGGCTTCCCGTCCGTGATCAGCATCTTCACAACACATTCCCTGTATTCAAATGTTGTTCCTCCGTGATCGGTTTTCCACTGTCTCCTAATTTCTCGTCTATGGAGGTCTGCAACAAGTCCTTAATGGATGCCGTGGGTTTCTCTTTATGTTTATGGGGCTTCATGATTTTTCTTCGGTGCCTGTAATGCTCAAACCGCTTGTGACTCCCCAAGGATGGAAGTCCAGGTCTGCTCCTTTCCCAGAGTGTAGGCGCGTGTCAACCATAGAGGCCCCTACAGGTCACATATCTCGGGCCACAGGGTTGTTTGGGGGTAACGCCCCCAAACCCCTCCTTCATGCTGTCTCAGTAGTGATCTGTAGGGGGGGTGGCATTGAGATGCTCCCAATCAAGCAGTGCGAATCTGCCCCCGCTGTTTCTGCTCACTACCAAAGCTAAGGGTAGGGGGTTCCAGATGTTTCCCATTCCCCTAGGTCCGCAGCGGTCTGCAGGTATATGCCAGGCACTTCCTTTTTCACTCAGGTGCAGCGTCCCTAAGGATCTTGGATGTGCCCTTGGGACTGGGGAGGTACTGATACACCTGCTTAGCCCATGCTTGCGTGGGCATCAGTCTTGACACTGCTTCAGTATTTCTGCTGGGCCATGTCTACTCACTGCAAACTGGAGCTGATGCACCAGGTCCACTATATCATGCGGCCCAGCCCAGTACCTACACCACTGGGCTCACAGAGGTAATTTTGCGTGACCTTCTCACTCCTCAGACTGGCGGTACGTCTCTCTTGCTCTCCCCAGCTCCAGGTCACCCGATACTGGTGCTCTCCATGTCGACGCGCACAAAATGTCCAGGATATTTCCCGGAGGTCTTTCTCTGTTGGCAGCTACCTCTCGCACTCCGAAGGCGACAGCGGGCCTATGGCCACACTGTAATGGGGAGTGGAAGGGAGCCGGGTTCCCGGCTAAACGCGCACCTGCAGGGATTCAGTGTGCACCAGTCCCTCAACTTTACACTGTCACAGGTCCTCCGTTGTTTACCGTCTTTGTGAGCTCCAGACTCAAGACCAACCCAAGGTTAGGACTGAGCGCATCAGGCTCGTTCTTGGCATGCGGCCATCTTGCCTCATCCTTGCAATCTTTTCTGAAGAGTTCTCGCACCGCTCTCGGTCCCTGGTGATCCGGTAACCCAGGGGTTTCACCAGTTTCTTCCCCCAGTCTACCCATGCACGCAGTTGGTGTTTTGAGAGTGAAACTCTTAATTAGATATCATAGAAGTTGAGCTCTAACAGGCACGGCTGCACAGCTCTTGGGTCTCATCACTCCATTAGCTCCCTACCAGGCCACGCCCCCCTGAATCCTGCAAAATACCCCTTTCTAAAAATCAATGGCACCCTCAATAATCTCTCCAGCTATTGTCCAATCTCCAACAAACTGTGCAAAACAAGATTATGGAAATTGCAGTCACTAAGAGATTCCAAAATATTGCTCAATCCAACAAAAAGGTCCATGATGATCACTTGATCCTTAGACACTCTAATCATACTATGACTATGTTAGTCTGTTCACTATGAACCCAGGTCTAACATTTCAGGAGGCAGGGTCCCTGTCAAGGTCAAGCAGACCCATGATAAAATCCAGTTAGATTTTCATAATGACCAATAAACATGTACATATTGTCCATGGAAATTCCTGATGTGTAGCTCATTCTTATTCAGTGTGGATATTCTTCAGAATGTGTTGGAATTCCCTTTTTGGTGGGCTAATAACCCAGCCCTAGAAAGCATAAAGGAAGAGGTTGCCAAGAAATGCTCAATCCCAGGCAATATTCCTTTCCTCCTCACAGCACAGCCAGTAATGCTGCGCTGGCTGCGCTTGTGTGAGTGCGACAAGTCCCTTTGTGTTGTTGCTCACAGAGATGAACATCCCCTCTCCAGAGCGGATGTGATCATTGAAAGGAAAGGCGCGCCCACGTTCTTGAGCGCCATCTTTCTCTACATAGGGTCCTGGCCGTGGTCCTAAAGGAAGATGCAACCAAGCCTGATCAGCACTGCAGGGCCTAGACAAAACAAGAGGTGATGGCTGGAAGAGTTAGTATTAATCTTAACCTCTGGCACAGCTCAGGGCAACCCTCCAAATCATGGTTCTTCGCCTGCCAAGCCATTACAGAAACAGGAAAGACCATGTGCAAATCAGGCTTGGTCCTACCCCAACACTACAGGGCCAACAGGTGCCCGGTGGTAGGAATAATGCCCCTGCATTGGTTCTTTCATCGGCTCCTGAGGAAGGTGTTGTCTGAAATGGATAATTACCATATGACTTATTGCACTATACATATATATGTGTATTCTCATTCATTTCCACCCTATCAGTGCACCGCCAATGCTTCAGAAAGAACTCTATATTTTACATTGTTGTTAAGTGAAATTTGGCAGAAATATTTGATCTATTGTCATCGTCCTTAGCACTACTTTCTGTTACAAAGATTTGCCAATAGCTGCGGTAAGCAAATGTACAACCCCACCATCCACAATCGCGCTTTCAAGCAACAAGCCCAATGTTAGCTGCA